>NC_133617.1:256947953-257235453 GCF_048593235.1 Sminthopsis crassicaudata | reverse complement strand
CTCTCTCTCTCTATATATATATATATTTTTTTTCTTTTTCTTTTTCCCCTTTCTGTCTTTGAATATCTTTAGCTGAGAGTGAATGTCAAAAATCACTCTCATTTCCCCCCGCTTTAAAATCTCTTACTTTTGTACATCTTTAATGTGAAAACATTTCCCCCATTCTACCTCTCCCTTTCCCTTCCCATTTCTCAAACTACATTCCTCTTTCTTATCTCTTTCCCCTTCTCCATGTTTTTGGAGAATATTCTACCATAATTAGCTCATACCTATTCCCTCTATGTAAACTTTTAATGGCTCTTATAATGATAAAGTTCTTAAGAATTACATGTATCATCTTCCCATATAGGAATATAAGCAGCTTAACTGTTTTACTCCCTTGTGATTATTCTTTGTGTTTATATTGTTATGATTCTTTTGAGTCTTCTGTTTGAATGGCAGTTTTTCTATTTAACTCTGGTCTGAGTCCAACATCAGGAATGTTGGAAAATCCTCTATTTCATCAAATATCCTTTTTGTCCCTTGGAGGATTATGCTCATTTTGCTGAGGTCATAAACCTAGCTTTGGCCATAACCCTAGCTCCTTTGCTAACCCTAGTTCCTTTGCCTTCTAAAATGTTATATTACAATCTCTTCTTTTTTTGTTGTTAAATGTAGAAGCCACTAAATCTTCTAGCTTTCTGAGGGAACTCAGTGGTATTATTGGTTTGCTTCTTTCAGGCTGTGTGAAATATTTTCTCTCTGGCCTGAAAGTTCTAGAATTTGATTACAATATTCTTTGGAGTTTTCATTTTGGAATCTCAGGTGGTGATTATAATGTTCTTTTCATTTCTAGTTTACCTTTTAATTTAAGAAATCAGAACAGTTTTGCTTAACAGTTCTTTGAAATATGTCTAGGTTCTGCTGGAAATTTCCTCTTTGGGGATATGCTGAAGTGTGTGATGTTCTCAAAGGTGTAATCTTTCCATTCCCTTGGATATGCTGAGGCACACAAGGGTTCTAGTGTTGGTGTTTGTCGGATTCATTGCACTGGAACTTCAGCTCTAGGTTAGTTTGCTGAAGTGGGGCTTACTGCCAATTTGTTGTAATGCTTCCTGGATTGTGTTTCCCTTTTATCTGAGTGAGACAGACCTTTCTTGATGATATTCTAATTTTGGGGGGCACAAAGATTATTCTCTCCTTTATTTTTGTTAGTTCTGTTGCTCCAAGATTTGTTTTGGGGTGCTATTTTATGGTCATTTGGAATATGGGAGAGTGATGGTAATTTATTGTTTTTTCCACCATCTTGGCTTCCCCAATGCCTTCCTTTTGAAATGAAAACTACTAAAGCTTCAGAGAAGCTCATTCAACTCTGATTAAAATTGAAATTGAGCTAAGATAGAAGTTAATGGAGCTTAAACTCACTTAGACTCAAAATCTTTTAGATATGAAAGGAACCTTAAATATTTTGATAAACTCCTTTGTTTTAGAGAAAGAAACAAGAGACCTATAGTTAGTAAGAGAACATTAGAATTCTGTGGACTTCTGGTCCTGTATTTTTTCAGCCAAGTTGTTGAAATTTGGTCTTACAAAGCAGTCATCCTGAATTAATAACTCAGATAAGCAGCTAAAAGAAGTGGAAAGAAATTGATCTTCCACCTGGACCTTGGCCCAAAGCTCAGCTCTCCATACCAAGAAAAGTTTATTCAGAAAGACTTTGGGGAAAAAAAGATATTCTGAGGATTAAGAAGAGGCAGAGATATTCCCAGGAGGGTAAGCCCTTCAGCAAAAGATGAGAGATTGAATCAATTCTCTGCCTTTCTCCAATTGAAATGTCCATATCCTTCCACTAATCTTCTATAGGGGTAGATTGATCAGAGAATACTTAACTTAGATGATTATATTTTGCTTTCAGCTTGGTTAATAGAAGTCTATAATCCTTGAAATACCCCCTTGTGTCTTCACTAGGTAGCCCCTTTTTTATTTTTAACCTGGTCTTTCTGCTTGAGTTCCAAAGTTCTTGCCTTAGGATAAGTCAGACAAATAAAGGTCTCAGGATCTGAGAGGTAGAGGTATTCCAGGAACACCTTGTTCTTTCCCCAAGTAAGGGACATTTCTCCCATTACTATCCCTCTCACCATATTCTTTTCCACTTTCTGAAGGAGCCATACACTCTGCAGACAAACTGTGGATTGAAGTTCTTTCACATTCCCGATTCGTGTTTTGACTTCTCTCAAGGTTATACTAGGAATTGGTTTGTCAAACACCAACCTGTTATTTCTCTTTCCCTTTAGGAACCTAACTCCCTGAGAAGGGAACAAGATTACTGATTTAGTCAGGTCTTTCTCCTACCCAGCAGACTAGACCAAATTAGGCCAAATAGTTGTCCATCCAGTTTTTACCTCTGACTAAGAATAAATCTAACAGGTTTGGTGTTTTGTTTTTTTTTTTTTTTTTTTGTTACTGATGAAGGGAGCCCCAAAACTTTCTCTGTCTGTCTGTCTGTCTGTCTCTCTCTCTCTCTTGGACTTTGGGGGGAAATCTTGGGAACTCCTTCAGAGAAGCTCTCCCCTGAGAGACTCAATCCAAGGAATCAAGATAAAGTCATTCTGTTATCTTGGTGGGACTAGTTGAAGTAATCTTATTTAGCTGGAGATTTAGATTTCTATTGACCCCTATTATTGGCTCAAAACCACTTCCAGTAAGTGGCCTCATCTAGGCCTGGGGGCAGTGACAGCATTGAGAGAATCACATTCAGTTGAAACTTCAGTTTCAGATTTCCTTATAAAAATGACAATTTTAAACTCAGTCCTTGCAGAGGACCTATCATCCCATGCTATGCATAACAGCAAACCCCTGCCATCTGAAATGATATTTTCTTTCAGTGTTACCCTCTCTTTATCTTTCTTACCTATTTCCGTAACAAGACTTTATACCTCTCTGTCGGGATTTCTCTGCTAGAAATTCTCTATCTCTCTGGCAGGACTCCACTAGGAACTTTATCTTGCCACCAAGTAATTCAGTCTTTCTGACTTCCCAGTACCAATAATGAATTTCTTTTTTACCAGTCTAGTTTTTTGGGTTTGTAAATTCCTTTATGGAGGACCTCTGCGCTGCCAGAAGGGGTTTCCCACAACTCCTTACATGTGCCAAATCCTAGGGGGACCTAGGGGAGCCAAACCTCTTCATTTGGTTCCCTGAACCCCAAACCTGCCACTTAACTTCATCATTTAATTTCCTGACCACCATAAACCCCCAAATCTAGACCTCACCGTTACCACTATTTTCACCATGTTTAGCTCAGTCACTTGACCCTAGAACCTGCCTTGTTCCTTAGAATTACTTATAAATTCTCTGTCATGTCATACCTTTAAATTCTATCCTGAGAATATTGTATGGCTCTTCCTCAGATAAGAGAAATCTATTTCAGGATACATACCTATATGTATATCTATATAAAAGCTATATTTGTCTGGATTTTGTTATTCAGTTGTGTCTGACACATTGTTGAGGGGTGAGGATACCCTGACAGCGATGGGGGTTCCCAGGCCAGTGTCTCTGTGGCAGGTTTTGTGAAAGAATTTAAAAGAATTCAGTCCCAGTCTCCAAGTGAGGTTCTTGGCACAGATGGGTTTATTTTCACTGAGAAGTCTCAGTGGGCTAGTTCCTGGTTAGGAAATTAGCAAAGATTGGGATACAGAGTCTTGATTATATCTAGGTTTCTATGGCCCTGGGCCAGGGAGCAATCTTCAGATGGATTAAGGGACTAATTTCCAGGTCAATAATGGGTGGTGATTATGTCCCAGGCAAAGCTTTCCAAATGAATTGTGGGTGAGGATTATTGTGGGAGTTTCCCCTGGGAATCAAGAAGGAGGGTGGGGATGCTCTCAGAGGCCTGGAGGGGTTGAGATTCAGGGTTTTTCTAATCCAAGTCCACCCCCTTCCCCAAAGATCAAGGGGATATAGTCCTATTACATCATTATGACCCCCCTTTTTTTTTTGGACAAAATTCAAGTCTTCCTGACTCTAGGCTGGGTACTCTGTACACCAGGCCACCAACAGCCCTAGTTTTTAAAGGACTTGTGGTGTTATTATTTTCCATTTTGATAGCAGGTCAAAGATATTTAGCCTTTAAAATTTTTTTCAGATAAGACTTTTCTCCCCTTTATCTGTAAGGCACATTGTTTCAGTGAGTCACATCATTTCCATTATGCTATTAGGAATGCATTTCATTGCTTGAGATTATTAGTAATCAAGTAAAAAGAAGAACTTACATGTGTGTTGGGGTGGAGGGAGGGAGGTGTTATATCTTTCTACAATTGGGAAGTTTTCAGTTGACAGATTTATTTGCCTTTCTCAGAAAAAGGAATGTGCTAATACAATTCTATTCGACAGCCCCCTAGAAAACAAATTAGGGCAGGAAATAGTATCATAAAAGCATAGCATGTGAGAGCTTGAAGGGGCACTAGTTAATCCAACTCTATCATTTTACAATTTAAGAAAGTAAGGCTTAAGTGATTTAAGTGGTGAAGGGACTTAAACAATGTCTGTTAAAAGAATGTTTTAGTATGGAAAAAAAAGATTATGTGGAAATTCCATGATTATGTTAAATGTATACAGAATGTATTTCTTGAAGCAATAACCCTTCAGCAGGATGTCTATAACTTCAATTACACACACATTTGTTAAGTTTAGGATCATCTTAGATCATCTTCTCTAATTTCCTCACTTTACAGATGAGAAACTGAGACTGAGAGAAGTTAATTGATTTGCTTGAGATCCCACAAATAGTAATCACCAGAAATAGGATTTGAAAAGAGCCTCTGACTCTAGGAACAGAAAGCTCTTTCTGCTACATTACTTCTAAGGCACATAAGCATTATGAAGTGGATAGAGAGTTGACTTTGGAGTTAGGAACCAATCAATCACCAAAATTTTAGCACCTGGTAAGTGCCAGGGACTGTGCTAAAATCATATGCTTGCAATGTCATCCTGAATAAGTAATTTAACCTTTCAATGCACCAGATTGCAATTGCAGAGCAGATGCAGATATTGGCAGAAAAAAAAAAAAATTCCTATCAGAACCAACTTACAGTGATTAAAATCACAAGGCTAGTTAATAATAATAAAATGAAAACAAAAACAACACATTGTACAGATTAGATTATTAACTGAATAAATGTCATTAAGAATCCAATAGATTAGTTTATTTAGTCCATTCTTCAAAGATGGCTGAAAGTTTCACTTTGAGATGATTTACTCTCACTTTAAGAATTGTTGAAACACATTAACATTGTCAACAACTTCTGTGTACCACTAATCAAACCTGGAATTGGAAGTGAGCTAAGGCTATTTATTGGTTTGAAAAGTCATGATCTTTCAAGAAGCAATGCTCAATCATCCCTGATATAGAGAAGTCTAGAAATATTGGATCAGATTCTGTATTTGAGAGTTCTTAAAGAGTATCTCTGAATCCAATTTGATCCTTTGATAATCCTTTAAATAAGAGATGCTTTTAGGCTGAACTTGAGTTCCGTGGAATGTTTGTTTTTTTATTTGTTTGTTAAATAAGGGTAAGCAATTTAGAAGGTGCCAACTATACTGTCCTAAGCTTTCAGCTTCCCACTTCTGCTGCTTAGAATTGCACCCTTAATGAGTCACTATCTCTAGACCTTATCCATTGCTTGGGCACAAAAACCTGCAAATTATATCACCGAGAAAACAGATCTAAGGTGGACACAAGTTGTACTTGGAAGGGAGAGTTTAAATCACTTATCCACGATTACACTGTTAATTAAAAATGGATATAGTATTGGAAACATATTCTTTTGACATTTAGTATTCTTTCCAAATAAATTTCTCATCTTTACCAGAAATAAAAACTGACTCACAATTGTAGAGGAAACATTTATGAATGTTTCCCATAGTTATATTCAGTGGATAGTATATAATAAGGAACACTTTCCTCAAGGGAAAAAAATAATGAAAACAATTAAGTAAATTAAATTCTTCTATCAAATTACAACTGGATGGGATAAGTTACCAATAAGTTAATTTCATTCAATTTGATAAATCTGAATATATAGCTAAACTATTTTCCTGAAAACAAAAATGCTTAATAGCATGATGCCAAAGGACAACAAGTTTTTAATATATTACATCTGGTTTCATGTGTAAGTTTAACTGTCACATTAATTGATTAATTAGGGTTAAAATGGCACAGTTGTTTACCACGCATAAAGAAAATATTCTAGGCTTTATAAAGCTAACTGAGAATTAAAAATCATCAAGCCAAGGATGTTTTTAAAATTTTATATAGAGAATTGGAAAGTTCAGGAGCCATTTGAACCAACCCCTTTATTTGGTGAAGATGAAAATGAGACTGAGAATTTAACTTGTCTAAGGTCACACAGATCATAAGTGTCAGAGATTGTAGTTCATAGATTGAGAGCTAGTATGTACCTCAGAGGCTATCTTGTCCTACTTTCTCATATTCCAGAAGAGGAAACTGAGGTGCAGAGGAGTAAGTGATTTGTCCAGGGTAATATAGTAGTAAAAACCCTAAGGTAGAGCTTTAATTTAAGTCATCTGTTAACATGAAATTTATTACTTAGTGGAAGAAATATTTTGGGGGGATGTGGTTAAGTGACTTGTCCAAGGTCACACAGCTGGTAAGCCTCTGACATTGGATTTGAATTCAGATCCTCCTAAATCCAAGGTTAGTGCTTTATCCACTCTTCCACCCAGCAATATATTTCAGAACCCTCTTTTAAAACAATTTGTAATTTTTTTTTCAAATGGAAAATCTAGGAAACAGTACTTAAGACAGTAATAAAAGTTAAAAACAACATGAGATAACACTAAAGTACTAAGTTTTGAATTGGGAAATATTTGAAAGTTACTATGTATGTGATCCTGGCCAAATTACTTGGCCTCTGGGAATATTGACTAATGAATGGCAGGTCCATTACATTGGTTATTCCTAACTTTATGTTCTCTAAAACAAGGTACAGCAAATGAGACCAGAGGGCCAAATGGGCCCTACCATTTTTTTTTTTTTAATTACAACTAAAACTACATTTTAAAATTAAGTTATTGCCACCACTTACAAATTGCTGCTTTTAAATTGTGGCCAGTATTATCTGTAACATACATCTATTGCACTGTTCAACATCTTTATATAAATATAATTGTTTGCCAAAGAATTGTCTAATGAGAAAAATCAATGGCATACTTTCATATAGAATTTGGGAGCATATATGTGTGTGTGTATATACACACATACATATACACATATGCACACCCACATATATTTAATACAATGAAGAATTTCAGTTCTGAAATTGCATCTTGAGTTTTAATGCCTTTATAAAGCTTGAAGAACATAAATTATTCTGAATCTTGGTAAAATATGTAATGTTAGGAATAGAAGTAGAGAGGATTCCTTTGGTTTTAGAACCTGCCTAAGAATTTGAAATTCTAAAATTCTCTATCTTCATGTGTGAATCTCTCTGTGTCTCTCTTATGTCTCTATGTCTGTGTATCTCTATCACCTTCCCCCTCTCTTTCTTTCCCTCCCTGTTGTTTTGTCTTAAAAACACCAAAATATAAAGAACAGTCAATTTTAATATATTTTTAGATTTTGTGAGAGAGGGGGTTTCCTTGGATGACCTGGACAATTGCACAATCAAAGAACTGCTATTTTTATTACATGCAATGATATCCAAGCTGGGAACTTGTCTGATGAATGTTGTCAGGGTAACCTGATGTATTAGGGCACAGAATGATTTTATGTCTCCTTTCTTCCTTTTTACCCCTCATATCACTGTGGGAATTTTCTCTTCCCTCTGCCACTATCCCCATTTGAATTTCCACAGTATATTTCATGTGCTTTAGCACAAAAGACTGAAATTTTTGCTTTGAATAAAGATGTTCTTCCTCTGAGGATATATGAGCCATGGAATCAACTGCCAATTAGTAAATGAGAAATTTAAAAGTCTTTTAAAAAGCAGTCATTCATCCTGTGACTATAGGAAACCCAAAGATAGACTTAAAGGAGTGGAGAGATGAACATCATACTTTTTAAAAATTCAGAGAAAAACAAAGGAAGGGATTCTAACAAAATAATACTGAACTTATGACAAGACTGATTCAAGACATTTAAAAAATTATTCAAATAAAATTTTTTCTTCCCTCTTCCCCCTCTCTTTTTTTAATTCTCTGAATCTCTCCCTGTTTCTGTCTCTCTGTTTCTCTGACTCTTTCTCTCTATCTCTATCTTTGTGTATTTGTATGTCTCCCTCCCTGTCTCTGTGTATCTCTATCTCTCTTTTTGTTTTTCTGTCTCTGCTGTCTCTGTCTCTTTCTCTGTCCCTGTCCTTATTTCTCTATCTATTTCTCTCTCTGTCTCTCTGTCTCTAATTCTCTCTCTCTCTTTGAAGGGACACAGAGTAATTTTAGTTCTCTTGTAATTATTTCATCCTTAATAAGAAAATGCAAGCTGGGGGCTGGCTATCAGCATTATTTCAAGGACAAAGCCTTTCCTTAGAATTTCCCATGTGGGAGCCATATGATTCAAATGTATTTCTCTCTCTCTCTCTCTCTCTCTCTCTCTCTCTCTCTCTCTCTCTCTCTCTCTCTCTCTCTCTCTCTCTCTCTCTCTCTCTCTTTAAAAGAGATTGATTTTTCTTTCTTCTCTCTTTTGGCAAATCTCATTCTCAGCTTGAATCAAGATACAACTGACTGTATCCTTAACTGTTCTTTGACAATGACACAATCAGATCTTTTCAGAATAGACACATACAGATTTGTTGTTGTTGGAACTGCATAGCTGAGCAAGGATCTTCATTAATTTAAACTGAGGGTCCTAGTAAATTATTTAATTATAATAAAAGTGAGTGTAGCATGGAGTGTATAATGAGGAGTTGATAGTATCTAATTCCTTAAGTTAATTATTAAAGTAATTCACTATGGGAAAAATAAGTAGTGAAAAAGGAAATCTTTCATGCCATGTTCCAGTATGAGAACTATATTCAAGTAATTTTGATTTGATTTCTTTAGTTGAAATTAGAAAATAAATTGATTATAATTTAATTAAATCATGCATTATAGTACATCAGGAATGATAGTCCTCTTATGTTTTTTTAAAACAATGTCTGTGTTTAACATATATTAGAATACTTGCTATCTAGGGGAGGAAAGGAGAGGAAAGGAGAAGAAAAATTTAGAACACAAGGCTTTGCAAGGGTGAATGTTGAAAACTATTTGAATATATTTTGAAAATAAAAACTTATTATTAAAAAAAATGTCTAAAGATTTACTGATTTCTAAATGGAATTTGTAATGTCACATGGTAGAACATTGAATATTTGACATTTGTTGGCTTGAGTTTTTTTTTAAATCTTTACTTCTTTTAATATATAAATTTTAATCCAGCCTCATAGATTGAGATCTAAAAAGGAACCTGAAGGTCATTTGCACAATATTTTTAATTTATAATTGAAGAAACTAAGTCTCAGAGAAGTAACATGATGATGCCTAAAGTTTCACAGGCAGTTAAGTTGATACAGTCTCCAAATCTAGCACCTTTTTCTCCCTTCCTCCAATATTAAAATGATTTTTTAAATGTATAATTGGGACCTAAACAAATCCCTTTACATATCATATATTATCAGAGATTTTCAGTAAATCAAATTTTGAAAAAATTCCTATTTAAATGCAGTAGAGCTAGAAAAGTATACTAAATGTAGTACCCTTGAAGGCAGGGATTTTTTGTTGTTGTTTATCTTTGTTATCTAACAACAGTTAGAAGCACAACAACTACATATGGTTATTACCAATAAATATTTATTGAAAGAATGAAATCCCTCAAAAAGTACTTTTGTAGTGAGGCCAGTCATTTTTTTTTAACCTTATTTGCTCCTTTTCATATTTAATCATCAAAATCCATAAAAAATGCTTTTCTCTCAATTATTAGGCATTTACTTTTATGTTAGGCACTGTGCTATCAGTTCATGACTCAAAGACAAGTGAATGACTCTTTGCTTTTAAAATGCTAACATCCTAATTAACACAAAAATGCATGTATAGATATTAGGTAACCCTGGAAGAGAGTACTCTTGCTATTTAGGGTATGATACAGGAACAGGAAAGGCCTCATGCAGATGATGGTACTTGAGCTGAATCTGGAAGGAAACCGGGAGTCCTAAGAGGGGGAGTCAGAGATTAAGTGCATCCTAGGCATAGAAGAGCACCACTGGGAAAGAATGCAAAGCACAGAGGAGATAGAGGGTCATGCATGAGGGAGAAAGAGCAAGAACATATCTAGAGTATGGAGGTGTGGAGAAAAGTAACATGTAGTAAGGTCTTGAAAATGATGTTCATGAAGAGTATCAAATGCCAAAAGTTTATATTTGATCCTAAAAACAACAGGGAATTATTGGAATTTATTGATTACATAAAGGGTGGGGAATAGAGCTTCATTTTAGGAAAATCCCTTTGGTGGCTGTATGGAGAATAGATTGGAATAAGGAAAGCAGAGGCAGGGAAAATAATTAGAAGCCTGTTGCAATAGGAAGAAGAGATGAGGATCTAAACCAAGATGATAGCTGTGTGAATAGGCCAATACAAAAGATATTTCAGAGCAGAAATAGCAAGATATGGCCATGTGTGAGAGAAGAGCTGAATACTCCAAGCTTCTAAACTTGTATGAATGGAAAATGGTGGTACCTTAGACAGAAATAGGAATGTATAGAAAAGAGGTAGATTTAGGGAGGGATAGATAATGAGTCTTGTTTTGAACAAGTTGAGTTTAAAATGTTTACAGGACGACCAATTTGAAATGTATGAGGTGATGATGATGATGATGTACAATTAATATTCTGAAGCTCAGGAAAGATACTAGAGCAGGTTAGATTATTATGGAAATTATTTGCATAGAAATACCCTATCTGAGTATAGAGGAAATAAAAGGGCCAAGATAGAGTCTTTTATGCCCATATTTAGGGACTGGTTGTAGATGATTCAACAAAGGAGACTAAGAAAGAGCTGTCACAGAAGTAGGAACAATGTTATGAAAAGCTAGAGCAGCATATCTTGAAGGAGACAGTGGAAAACATGTAATTGCTACACAGAAGTCAAGGGACAAAATCTTTTAGGGAGATCAAGAAGGATGAGGATTGTAATTAAGCCTTCAAAATTGGTAATTAAAAGATAATTGCTAACTTTGAAGCAATCACTTTCAGTTGAATGATGAGGTCGGGGAAGCCAGATTGTAGAGGATTTAAAAGAGAGTGAAAGGAAAAGGGGAATAAGAATGCTGAATAGAGACAGATTTTTTAATGAGTGGCTAAGAGAGATAGGAGAGATATATGATGATAATTTGAAGGGTTGGTAGGTCTGTATGCACCCACACATAGAGACACACAAATTCTCCTTTCCTTCTGTTTTGAAAGAATAACTGCCTTCGCAATGGTAATTACTTTATATCACCTGAGAAAAAGGCTCCCAGATTTGTAGACAGGAGAGACTTGGATTTAAATCCTCTCCTGAATTTCTGAGTGATGATGACCAAGTTGCTTAATTTAAGAGCTTCGATTCCTTCATCTGTACAATGAGGACATCAGTGCTTGTAGAATCTCTCTCTCAGTGTGGCTGTGATGCTCAAATGGAAATGTACATATAATGCTTTGTTAACATTAAAATGCTGTATAAACACCAGTTGTTAATATCCTTATCCCCACTTTTTTTTTTTTTTTTTTTTTTTTTTTTTTTTTTGTGGCTATGTGGATAGGTGCAGTGGATAGAGTATAAACCCTGAAATCAGGAAGACCTGAGTTCAAATGTGACCTCAGACACTTAACATTTCCTAGCTGTGTGACCCTGGGCAAGTCACTTACCTCCAATTGCCTCAGGCAAAAAAAAAGAAAGAAAAGGAGTGTATTACAATAAGTGTATCACAAACAAATGATTATACTCTTGTTTATCAGGGAAAAATAGATTGCTATTTAAGCTACTATGTCATGGAAAATATGTGCTGTGAAAGTCAGAGAACATCAAGCAGAGATCAGTTTCCTAATTATCAGAGTCCCAAGGCACTCAAAGTCTTTGGAGTTAGTTTTTTGGCATCAGCCTTTTCTAAGCATTTTTTTCTAACATTCTTTGAAGAAAACTTTCCTTTTCTCAGACTAACACTTTCAGGAACCAGCTTAGTAGGGCTTGACATAAGGAGTGAGATGAAAGCATGCTTAGCAAATTGATGGAAGAATAATTTCATTCCCAGTTACCACTCTTACCTCAATTTTTTTTTTTTTTTGATCCATTCCCCTTTAAAATCTCAGCTAATCAGGACTTACATCAATCTCTTGAGATACCACTGTCCCTTTTCTTAATGGAATCCTTCATGATTGTATGCATTGAGTGCCTCCCATTCATTTTGAATTTTTTTTCTTTTTTAGTATCTCAAGCCAAGGAATCATAACTCTCTTTTCTCTGAGCTGCTAAAATCTCCAAATTCTCCAAAGTCCAAGTACATGTCCAACTGTGTCCTGAGTTTTTCAGAACTTAGTGTAATGTTTGGGACATTGTAGATGTTTAGAAAATGCTAGTTGACAATATTGAAAATTGAAATGATATGGTCACTCTTTCGCAAAGTTCTTATACTTTTCTTTAATTAGTTCTTATTAGTCAAAATTATTTTGGACTATTCTACTAAGAAATCGTTATTGTCATTTGAAAATTCTGATCATTTAAAACTCTAATCAGGAGAAATTATTAGCATCTGTATTTTTACCTCAGAATTATTACAAAAATCCTACTCTGATGATTATATGTGAACTTCTCTATTAGACAAGCACAGACTTTTGGAGATCTTCACTAGATTGCCTTATTTTTCCACAATTCTTGGAAGATATTCTATTAAATCTTAAAAAGAATGATAGTCCTTGTTGATGGAAGGAATGCCTATTCTGACAAAAGCCCTAATCATTGGAGCAACTTCCCCAGAATAAAGGCCACATTCTGATGACTTAGTGATGAAAGGTCTATCTCTTTCTCAGAGAAAACTTCATGCAAAAATGTTTTGGTGGGCTGAAGAGAAGCTAATCTCCAACAGCAGCAGATTGATTTTCTGGCTCTGGAATATAGTATAGTCATGACATATCCTTCCTTAACTATCCAGTACAAATAATTTTAACTAATTGGGATAATTTACCTCTATCTGTGGTATTGTCATTGCCAAGAAGAATTTTATTTAATTGTTCTTTTTTTGTCTGCAATTAACCTGGCATTTATTTTCTGGTTAGAGCGGACATAAGTGAGTACATTGATTTTGGCATGTGTGGAAGACCCAGAGACATTCTTTTAACAAATAAAAAGAACCCCCTGCCTCTGGAAGGAAAGTTTGTTTTTTAAACTAGAGAAATCAGTCTGAGAATTTTCTTCGAAAAATTACTTCAGTTATTTGTAACACAATAACAACTTTCTTAAATGTTTATTTAAAAAAGAAGGAGTTAAGACATTGGACCCTTGTTCTCCTTGGGACTTTGTAACCTTATCTTCAAGCTGGCTGTTCTCTGAACAGTTTCTCAATTTATTCCTTTTGCTTTGAAAATGTAATAAAATTAATATTGCCATTGTTCCAGAAAGGATGTATTAGTGAACTGCCCTCTTGTCTCCCTAGCCCTCTTTGAGATTTTTCCATAAAAACATGACCACCACTGATTAAACTCCTTCAGTGCAGAAACCATCTTAATTTTGAATTTGGAGCTTTAGCACTTGGAACATAACAGCACTTAATAAAGACCTTTCATTTATTTGATTTTTCTAACACTGAATCTTGACTGGCTTCCTACAAACACAATTTCTCAATACACTCATCTTACTTTATCCTAGAAAACAAACAAAAAAGCTTCAGTGGATCTTCCTCGGACTTCTATCTTCTTTAATCTTATCTTCCCTTCTAAAGTCCACAAAAAAAAAAGCTGCTTCTGCTTCCTTATCTCTTATTCTCTTCTCAATCTCTACAAGGTGCCGTCTAACCTTCCCACTCATTTGAAACTATCTCCTGCTTATGTGTTCTCTATATCTATCCACAGATCTGTGTATTTGTGGTATGATGTATCCATGGTTTGGGGGGTATATTTGTTACTTTTCATGCTGACAATTTATTAAATATCTTTGCTTTGAACTAATTAGTCCTTTTGACTATTAAAGGTAAACACAAATAATTGATTAATTTAGGGAACTTATTTAGGGAATATTTTAGGGAATAGAAAGAATAACATGAATCTAGGGTAATTGTTCTTTGGGAGATTCAATATATGAGTTTGTTGGGAGATGGGGTGTTCAATCCCTACTAAACTAAATTTTCTGTATTGGACATAAAATGGAGTCTGAAGGAAAAGTTCCCAAGTAGAGAGGGACGTATGCATGGAGTAAAGTCATAAAAAGAGTAATAAAGTCAAAATTTTTGCATGTGGTAGCTCATCTCATGCATTGTTTTGACTGAAGGTAACCTTTGCATAACTATACTGGGACAGGGCTGAAGAGTCATCTTAGCACTCTAAGATAGCTAAGTTTTTGTTTTGTTTCTTTTAACCTTTGATATTTTCCTCAGATATATTCACTATTATTTTATTTTCTGTTGAAGATGACAATAACTCACATTCATTTGGAGTTTCAACATTTTCAAAGCAGATTCTTTCTAACAATCTTAAGATGTAATTATGTTATTATCTCCATTTGACAGATGGGGAAACTAGTTTGCCTCAATTTTAGTAAAAAAAATATTTACTACTATATTTCACCATCTCAATTCACTTATGTCCTCAGTTCCAATGTTTCTGTGAACCTCATTAAACAGCAATTTTATACTTACACACACATGCACACACGTTCTATAAAAGTTATGTCCATATGTATCAGGTGGTTTGTTTGTTCATTCCTTAGTTCCTTAGTTGATATATACTTCCTCCCTCCCTTTTTACTCTCCCTTCCTCTTTTCCTCCCTCTCTCCCTTCCTTCCTTTCTTTGCCCTCTCTCTCCTTTCTCTCTTTTCTTCTTTTTTCCATTTTTTCCTTTTTTCCTTCCCTACCTCCTTCTTATATCCCATTCTTTTTTTGGATTTATTTGATTCTTCCTTGCTTCCCTTTTCCTTTTATTCTTTTCTTCTTTTTCTCTTTCCTTTCTTGCCTCCTTTCTTTCCCCCTTCCAATTGATGACATTTGTTTTTAATCATACTTCACATTTCTGGATTCTTCCTATTGTCATTTCTGCAATGCAGATTATCTTAACATTAATGTGCCATAGTTTTTCTGTTACTCCCTAATTGGTGAACCCTCAGTTTGTTCTGGGTTCTATGCTATCATAAGAAGTGTCTATTAGGATAATTTTCAGATGCAATGCTACTCATGTAGACTTTACATAACTTTTTGGAGACAAAAAAATTAAGACTTGGTTTTCATTGTAAAAATGAACTAGGAATGTATCAGTTCTTCCATTATTTGATAGTATTTGTACAATCCTTCATTACTGACTTTCTTTACTTTATAATCATATTGAGGGAGATAAATAGAAAAAGTGATCTATATTGTGGAAGGAGGCCCAATTTTATGCTAGTACATTTTTGTATGGTAATGATTATCATCAATTCCTTTGCTCCATTTTTGAATTCCAGAAAAATAATAGACCTTGACATTTCCTACTAACTGTGGAAGCTATTAGGAAGAGAGGATTGATCACAGCCTCAGTAAGTCTGAGGGACAGAGCATATTTGGGTCATCCTTTCTGTAAGTGATAAAGACATGGTGTTTTTCATAAAACAGTTCTTTTGAATTTGCTATGAATGATAAATATATTAGAAGACATAAATGAATGATTTGCTATTTATTTATCTCTTTCCTAGGAATTCTTATTTTCTTCATTATGTCCTTAGATCTTCTGAGTCATGACACTGAGTAATGCATAATCTTGTTGGAAAAAAAAATCAATTCAGGAACATTTTTCTTAAGTGAATAAGTGCATACCATGTATAATGCAGTACACTGGCTTTAGAGGTTACAGATATGGAATAGGATATGATTTCTGTCCTTAAAGATTTTGAAGTTAAGAAAGAAAGTAATATGCACATGAATAGCTAGGATATAGTTAAAAATAGCTTGGATGAATGAGAATATTTAAACAGAGTAATTAATATTTATATAGTGATAAGCACTTTACAGTGATCTTATTTGATTCTCACGACTTGAAGGTAGGTGCTATTATTATCACAACTTTTACAGATGAGGAAATGAGGTAAACACAAGTTAAGTGGCTCACCCAGGGTCTTTCTGAGTTCAAACCTACTGTTTTACTCAGTGGCATGAGAGATTCCAGGAGAATGGGATCATTCCTAGTTTAGGTTTCTACACTGTCTAGAGTGCAAGACTTGTCCTCAGGAAAACTCGAGTTCAGATTCTGCTAACTTTGTGACTGTGGGAAAGCCATTAACTTCTTTGTGCTTCAGTTTCTGCATCTATAGAATAGGGATAACAGTAGCATCTATCTCAGTGAGTAAGGATCAAATGAAATAACCTTTGTAAAGAGCTTTGCAAAGCTTAAAGCACTATACAAATACTATTATTATGTTAACATTAAATATATAAACTAATATATAATAAGGTAACAACATAATATAATATAAATATTCTGTAAATATAATAACAAATAATAATATATTAATAAATATACATGTATATTAATAATAAATATTATTTATTTAGCAGCTATTGTAGCAGCTATCAGAAAAATCAAGGTAAGCTTCATGGAAGAGGTGGCAGAACTAAGGGAAGGATTTTAGCAGGCAGAATAATGCCTTTGTGTTGTTCATATTTGGCTACTTAGAGAAAGGAAAATCCAAGTATCTTCTTAATTTTAGGAAGAATTTTTAGACTGCCAGAAAGTTTTCTGAGGAAACCTGGTTTTTCCTTATATTTTTATGACAATAGAATCCATGTCTCATCTTCCCTATTCATTTTGGAAATTAGGACCCTGAAGCCCCGAGGTTAAATGATTTACCTGAGATCATACTGGTTTTGAGCAGCAGGTCTGGGCTTTAAATCTAGGTCTCATCCCAGATCTAATGCTTTTTTCCCAACTTCATGTTTCTAGGGGCTTTTTAAGGATAGATGGGATTATATCACTCAAAATGAGTAACGTGAACGTGCTTCCCCTCCCCATCTATCTTGATGATAGAATAGAGAAAATAACTTAAAGCTCTGAGCATTCCATGAGATGAGCTGCTAACATATCTGGGCGCAGACTGTTGTGATGAGGCACAAAGGGGTAAGCTGTGCCAGTGTCTTGTTGTTGCCACAGAGGAGCGACCTCCTGCTGGGGAGATGGTAGTTCCAGGCTTTTATTTGATGCCAATATAAACTCATTGTTGCCTGCCATGTTTGACCCAGGGCTGGGGTCCAACCAACTTGTGAGCTGGTTGGCAGCCTGCTGCTTGAACAGATGGGCTGAAGTACAGGCAGCCAAGAGATCGGGATTGTACATTAAGCTTCTTTGCTGGTATTATTCCCAGGCAGGGGTGTCTAAAAGGTTGTCTTTCCTAATCTTGTGGTTAGGGAGCTATGTTGCAGCAGATCCAGCTGCGAGCTGTTTTAACTTCCTGAATTTAAAAAAAATTGTCTATCACTTTTTGAGGAAATGTTTGGAAGTGTTGTTAATTGTGTGGAAAAGCCAACCAAGGATACAGAAGAGCATTGTGCTTAATTCTTCCTAGATTTCTACCAAGTGGAATAAAAGAGGCTCTTGTGGTTTATCTGGAATAAGCTGAGTGTATCCAGTAATTTCCTTTCTGACATTGTTCACATCTGCATTTAGCACATCGGTGTCACCAGTGATAATGATGAGAATGGTTCATATTTTTGTAAGGTGTTTTAAGGTTTGCTAAGTGTTTATCTCACAGTCACTTTTATGTAGGCTAATTTGTGCTGAGGGATTTCTCTGGTAATCATTAGGCACTAGCAATGGCAGCTGACAAATATTTTTATGAAACTGCTGTTTTCATGGCTTGAGGGTATTCCCTTGAAAGACTCAAGTGTAGAAGAAGCAAAAACACCAGGTACTTGGATGTTTATAGAAATAGATATAGCTATCCAATGGGAGAAGAGTTCCTCAAAGACAGAACTTTTTTTTTTTTTTTTTTGGCAAACACTCCAAATTTCTAGCATAAAGCCCTAGATATCCTGAAACATGTTAAGTTGAATTTATTATAGATATGAAACAGACATGTCATGAGCCCTATTGTGAAAGGCAGGATAGTGTTTTCTAAAGAGACCTGGCTTCAGAGTCAGACAATACTGCATTTAAATTGTGACCCTGAAAAGTTCTGACTGTGTAACTCTGGGCAAACCATTTAATATTTGTGTGCTCTTAAACAGTCTTTAACCTGTGTGTGTGTGTGTGTGTGTGTGTGTGTGTGTGTGTGTGTGTGTGTGTGTGTGTGAGAGAGAGAGAGAGAGACAGAGAGAGAGAGAGACAGAGAGACAAAGAGACAAAGAGACACAGAGAGAGAGACAGAGACAGAGAGACAGAGAGACAGAGAGACAGAGAGAGAGAGAGGAGAGAGAGAGACAGAGACAGAGAGACAGAGAGAGACAGAGAGAGAGAGACAGAGAGACAAAGAGACAAAGAGACACAGAGAGAGAGAGACAGAGACAGAGAGACAGAGAGAGAGACAGAGAGAGACAGAGACACAGAGAGAGAGACAGAGAGACAGAGAGAGAGACAGAGACAGAGAGAGAGACAGAGAGAGAGAGAGAGAGAGAGACAGAGAGACAGAGACAGAGAGAGACACAGAAAGAGAGACAGAGAGACAGACAGACAGAGAGAGACAGAGAGACAGAGAGAGACAGAGACAGAGACAGAGACACAGAGAGAGAGAGAAAGAAAGAAAATCCCCTTTGGGGAACTAGTGAAGGCTATAGAATCCTCAGAGGAATATTTGTAAATTTTTTTAAAGCTCAATCTGGAACTCAGAGGGTTTTCCACTTCATGTGCACATTTCATTCTTTGGTAAGTGATTGCAGCTGCTTTATAAGGAGCTAATTAACGAGTCATTGTATACAACTGTGCCTTTGCTTCTGCTTCAGAATGAGTCCCCCTGTCCAGGGACCTTGGTGCTGTTATTTATGTGGCTACTGTCCATCTTCCTTACAAAACAGCAACAAAGAGGTTGATCAAGGTAAGATCCTTCAGAATCATGACCCTCATGCTAACTGGTAAAGGCTTACAACTCTTCCAGTTTTGTAGTAGTAAGAGTTTAAATTTATGTAATATGTCATACTTCTAGAAACTCTTTTAACTTAATCCTCACTTCCCACTTATAGCTATTGTAAGTACCAGGTCTCTGTGTTACAGGTAGGTCATAGAATTTAGAGTTGGAAAGAATTTTAGAGGTTTATTAATCCAACCTTCTCATTTTACAGATGAGGAAACAGGTTTAGAAAGGTATTCCCAGAGTCACACAAGCATTCTTGAATGGCAGATCTGGGATCTGAACCCATATTCCCTGATTAGAAATGAAAGGCTCTCACTCTTCTCCTCCCATCCCCTACAATATCAGTTCTGAGATAAAGCACTTGATATGCACACATAGCCAGTGTATTCCAGGAGAAAGAGGGATTAGATGTTTTGACTACAAGCATTCTGTCCATAATGGCATATTTCTTCTCCATATATTTTGGAAAAAAGAAAGTTTTACTTTTGTCTGTGTCTCAGAAAATGAATATATATGAATATGCCCATCCCTCCCACTCCTCCACCTCCACATGTCTATATCTGTCTATCCACTTCAATATATCTTCTAGATAGCTAAGAAGGTCTGTGGTCCTACCATAATTCTGCTCTTGTGCTGACATGGAATAAGGGAACAGAGAGCAGAGTGTTAGAGGAGGAGTTCCTTCTTCCTTCAGTTGGGGAGACTGAAGCTATGTTGAAATGTAAATGTATGGCTTTCATTGCCAAGAAGGAGTAGAAGGATAACTCTTCAGTGCTTTGAATTTAAAACTCTTTAATGTGATAGAAATAGTGTAGAGTTGCAGCCTTAAAAGTACAGAAGAATGCTTCCTTTACCAAGAAAAAAAAAAACCCAACTCATTTATTATTCAGCATGATAATACTAACTGTAAATAGTCTCTGCCTGGTACTCTACTTTGATAGCAAAAGTCTGGGCTTGAAATGAATGAAACTTTTTTTACCTCTTTTGGCAGTAAGATCACCAAGGTCAGGATCAGAGAAACTGGCCTGTATTTTCTCTTTTGTTGGATATTAAACCAACTGAGAGTGGAGCAGAATGGGAAAATGAGACTAATTTTAAAGATTTCCTAGGTAGTTACTGGAGATCATTCTCATTTGTTTTCCCCTGACATGGAAGACAATAGACTTAGATAAAATGGATGAAGAAGAGATGAAAGATGGGGTTAAGAGAGATGAGTGATTTTCAAAGGATTATAATGGTGAAGAAAGAAGAAAATGTAAGATGATTTTAATGGTGGAAAAGGGAAGAAGATATACAGAAAGGTACTAATATTAACCTTCTTACCTCTTAAAATGTGTTTAAATATTCAAATTTGTTTAGCCTGTTTTCCCAACTGAAAGATACCCCTGTAGTTTCCAATCTTTGTATCACAAAAAGATGCAATAAATACTTTTGTATATGAGTTTTTTTCTTTTTATTTGATCTCTTTGAGGTGTCTTAGCATAGTTTTTTTTTTTTTTTTTGTTTTGTTTTGTTTTGTTTTTTTGAGTTTTCTTATTTTTAAAAAGATGAGGGGTTGGAATAGATGTTCTCTGAAGTTCCTTCCAGCTCTCTAGTTGTGGTTTTGTGCTTCTCTTCTTTAATCTTTCCTCCATATGGTTGCCCAAGTGATATTGTTAAAGCATTGATATGACCATGATATTCTCTGACTCCAGAAGCTCCAATATATTCTTATTCACTCTTGGATTCAAATATCAAATTTTAGGTGGCATTTAAAGTCCCTCACAGGCTTGTTCTAGTCTGCTTTCCTAGCATTATTAGACTTTTCTCCCTTTCATGCATTTGATGATCTAGCCAAACTGATCAATTTATTGTTCTTTATATGTTCTATATATGTTCTTTATATTTATATGTTCTATATATGACTCCATTAAGCCAGTGGAGAGAGGAATTGGAGTCAGAAAGATTAATCTTCCTAATTTCAAATCTGGCCTTAGACACTTAACTGTGTGACCCTGGGCAAGTCAGTTAGCCCTGTTTGCTTTAATTTCCTTATCTGTAAAATGAACTGGAGAAGGAAAAGGCAGATCACTGTATTATCTTCACCAAGAAAGCTCCAAGTGAGGTCATGAAGAGTAGGACCCAACTGAAATAAATGAATAACAACAACATAACATTCCGCCTTTTCTCTGTATGCCTTTGCTTATAGGCTGCTCCCATACTTGGGTTTGGTTTTCTCCTCATTTCTATCACTAAGAATCTTATAATAAGCATTGGTATTATTTTCTCCATTAGACTACAAGTCTCTCAAAGTCAGGGACTAATTTTTTTTTCTTGGAGCCAGCACAATGTTTGACAGATATTAGCAAGCAATAAATGTTTGCTGATTGATGTGATTTGAGCAGGTCAGAGAAAGGAAAATGTCATGTTACAAGCATGTCTTTTTTTTTTTTTTTTTTTAGTAGAAATGACAGAACTTGGATAGATTGTTAAATCTTTCTGAAAATGATGTGAAATTATTAGCTATTATGGATAATCAAATTTTTATTTTTTTCCTTTAGTACTACTCTTATCATAAGTAATGGTAATTGACATAATTTTAAAGTTTTAAAGATATTTTAATGCATTATTTCAGTATGCTGCCATTGAAAGAACAATAGTTTATAGATTCAGAATGTTCTTTACTCTGAAAGGAGTATGAGCTTTACTACTTCTGATTCCAGGTAAGTCCCTTAACATCTCTGGATCTTAGTTTCATAATTTATTAAAGAAAGTTAGACTAAATGACTTCTAAGGTTATCTTGATTATGATTCTATTCTCCTCTGAAGTATTACAGGTATAGTTAAACCTATTTCAAAGATATGTAAACTGAGTCAGAGAGAGGTTAAGTGTCATGCTTATGACTTCATAACTATGCAGTATTTGAAGTAGTAATCGATTTTATATTTCAATTTTATTTTCAGCATTTTATCCACTCCACCCACCACCATGAATCATTCTGGGCAGGGAACAATATATATTGAGTCATGATCATATTTTCCTCCAAAAAATTATAACTACAATAGACTATCAGTCATAGACCATATCTTATTCACCCAGGAGTATTAGGATAAGGAGTACCACTAGCAACTTGTTAAGGACTATCTTAGGGAATTCTCATTGCCAGAATTTTCAAGGGCCCAATTCTTCAGTGCTGGGTTTTCAAACAAAATGGAAAGAGTGATAGGCAATAGAGATTATATAATTATTCCTGTCTCAGAAAAATATATAAGGAAGAATGGAAAATTGTAGGTGATTATATACTTACCAAGAATACTAAATTAAGGGAAGCTAGGTGGAGTACTGGATAGAGCACTGGTCCTGGGAGGACTTGAATTCAAATATGGCCTCAGATGCATACTAGGTAACCCTGGGTTAGTCACAGCCCCAATTACCTCCCCTGCCCCCCCAAAAAAGAATTCTAAATTTAAATTTGAGTAGCTAAGAAAAAATTATAACACTAATACACTAATATCCATGGTTTATGCATCCAACATAAAAACTATAGTATGTTACTTATAATCTGTACCTGAGATCTTTAGATAAAGTGAATCATCTTTAAGTGGTTTGTCTAATACATTGGCATGTATTAATACTACATGAGACTCAGCTATTTAACCCAATCTGGGCTATTCTTTGAAAGAAATTGTGATACCCTTGATTATCCATAGAGCTTTCCTTCCCTTTTGGAAGCACTGGTGATTGTTGTGGATTTAGAATGGCTAATTTCTGTGAATATTAGCCAATTATCTTTTTTTTTTTTTTTTTTTTTTTTAACTTCCCCAAATCATCAAAAAACACAATCCATTACTTGAAACTCATTTAGGGTGAATAAGTGGTGCTGCTTAACTGAGACCCATCCAAAAGAACTGTGGAAGTCAATCTTAGTTTCCCTCCCCATTAACTTTTTAATTTCTGGACTTCAATACCTTCTTCCACAGGTTATTCTTTCTTCCCCTCTGTTTTTCAGCTTCCTTTTGTGTTACCTTCCTCCATTAGAATGTAAGCTTCTTGAAGACAAGGCTCATTTTCATTTTTGTTTGTTTTTGTATCCTCAGTGCTTTACATTGTTCTGGTTATATAGTAAGCACTTAATACATTCTTATTATTTTGCCTTATCTAATAAATAATTGTTTATTGGTTGGTCCTTTATTAGATTGTAAGCTCCTTAAAGGTAGAAACTATCTTTTGTTTCTTTCTATAGCCACTGCTTAGCAAGTGCTGTTTATTGATTGATTAGTTGGTTGATTCGAGATAATTGTTCATTCACCATATCTTGATTTACTTTGAATTTCATTTATTTATTAGGTACCTTTCTCATGGCCATTGGAAGGAAGTACTTGATACATATTTGCTGCTTGATTGCCTAGGAAGCTTTTTATGACATTTAGGAATTTTCCATATAGAATAACTATTAATCATGGCATCTTCCTATTCTTTGACCTTCAGATTCACATAATCTTAATAATACTTTCTGCTCAATAATGCTTTATTGTTTAGAGAGCAGTGTTACAGACGTTATCTCAGTTAATCTTCACAACAACCCTATGAAATAAATTGTAATAATCCCATTTTATGGATGAGGAAATTGGTTCAGGGAAATTATATAAATGTGACCTACAAACAATTTAAGTTCAACTTGGGAATATGGTGGTAACGACGCCTAAATTCAATGACAGAGATGTATTGATGAACTCGACTTGTTATAAAACTATCACTAGACAAATTTTCAGTATGAATAGATTACTTATATATCTATAATGTGTGCCATTTGTAGGGAGATTTTTCTTTTATAATATACATTTCATAAATAATTAGAAAGTCCCTACTGAGGGTTAACCTTGAGAGGTAAAAAGTTCTTCTCTCTTTGGATCCTAGGAAAGATTTAAAATCCCCTCTCTGGCTTCTGCATTTAAAAAGTAATCTCCCTGTAGTTTACTGCTGTTAAGATTTCTATTATAACTCATTTTATTTGGCCTATTACAATTATCTTTATGGACATAGAGTAGAATTTCATAGGAGTAAAAAAGATGCATTTATAAAACTATATTACATAGTCAACAAACATTTATAAAAACAGTTCCTGTCCTCAAAGAGTTTATAATCTAATCTAATTTATATTGAAAAATTTTCTTTTTGTATTCCACTGCATGTTACATCTCAAGCTACCATACCTGTCTTGCTTAGTCCTCTTAGAACTGATTCTGACCTTGATAATTTCTTTTGCTATAGGCTTATTTCTTGTAGTATTGAAAATGAAATAAGTACTATGTTGGAAGATAAGGAAAATCCAGAAAATTTTTGCACTTCTGCTTTCTTTGTGAATTTTCTGTATATCTTGCTTAGTTGGGATATTTATCTCAGAAGAGACTTTACCACAATGCAATTATGGTTCTATTGCTTTGTTTTAAAAGTTTGATTTGAACAATTTTTATAGCCCATATAGTATTTAAGGTGCAAGAACTAGATGCCTCAAAGGTATTTTATCTACAATACTTCTGAAGAAATGTATTAGCTATATGTATTATTTTCCTTAATTCTCAATTTCTTCATATATAAAATGAGGGAATTGAAGTAGATGATCTCTGATGTGTCCTCCACTTCTCAATAGTGTGATCTTGTGATAGCCTTAATTCCTAATCCTTAGCATACAGTTTTATTTGTAGAAATGTATGTAATATTTAAAAAAAATTTAAATATATATTTCACTCTAGAAAAGTTTTTCAAAGCAACAGATGCTATTCTACTGTACAATAGAAATAAATTGTCAATATAATTAGTGTTTCATTTGGCTGATTATATTGGAAAAATATTTCATTAAACATTCAACAGCTGTGAGAAAAGTACTCCAAGAGGATACTTCACATACAATGAATAACTGATGAATAGTTAGATTAACTGTGCTTTATGTCATTTCAATGTCACAACATTGTGAAAATAGTACTGTTTGTGATTGAATATCTCTCATTTACTTAGTAGTGACAGCTACAACATGCTGAGGAAGTTGTGCAGCAAAAGAGACCTAAGTAAATACCATTTTTGTATTTCACATGATTGTTCTATGAAGTATTACAACACACCACTGTTCTATCTGCTTCATCATCTCACTGCCTCATTGGTAATTTGTAGCCAGAAACTACTACTACTTCTAGAGGAACTGGATGACATTTAATATTATGTTCATCATTGTGATAATCACAAATGACTCCTCAGGCCTCCCACATCCCTGCTTTCTTCAACCTCTCAGCTGAGGATCCTGCCTCATACTTTACTGGAAAAAAAATGAGGCCATTTATCCAGAGCTACCATCATCTTTTCTACTCATTTCACACCCCTTTGACATCATCTCTAGTTATCTTTTCTTTGACTTGTCTCTGATGAAGAGGTAGCCCTTCTCTTTGGTAAAATAAACACCTTTACTTATACCCATGATCCTATCCCATCTGATTTTCACAGTTATATACCTTAGTTGCCAAATCTTATGATCTTATCTTGATCCCCCCCATCTTGATTTCTTTGCAACATCTCAGACCCCTCTCTGATTTCATGACTTTATTTTCCCTTGATTGTCCTCCTTAGTCTCTTTTGCCAGATCTTCATGCATGATTTTCATGTGAACTATGAATATTCACTAAGATTCTGTCTTAGGCTTTCTTCTGTTTTCTTTCTACTTTTTCATTTGATAGCCTCATTATAGGTATGGGTGGTTCCCTTACAGGCAGTTATCATCTCTATGTACATGATTCCTTGATCTATTTATCCTTCTTGAGTTTTTCCTGTGAGCACAAATCTCATATATCATGGCTCTTACATATTTCCCCTAGACATATAAAACTCAATACATTCAAAGCAGAAATTAATTTTGACCCAAATCCATTTCTCTTGAACTTCTTGCTGTCAAGGGCACATCAGTGATTTAGAAATCACTCAAAATTTGATAAAAGTAACTTCTTCATTATAAATGAAGCTATTCATTAAGAATAGAAGACATTTCAGTTAATTCATGGTAATTTAGAGTACTTAAAATGCAGTGTTTTCTTATGAGTCTAGAAAAGAAAAAAGAAGATCTAGCCATCAAAGGAATAAAGATGTATAGCATATTCTTAGAAATCTGGAACTTATTAACTTTTTTATTGAATTAAGTTGTCTTATTTGGATTTCAAATAAATCATAAAATCATTGTTAATTTTATTACTTGACATTGCTGTGAGTATATGAATTGCAATTATGATTTTATTACAAAACCAATAAACTATGCCAGAATTGTCAGTCTTACTAATAAAGATTTAGGTGATCCTCTAATTCATAAAGAATTTTTATAATTCTAAAAGTTATTCAGGTCTGCAGTGTCAAATCATAATGAGATGAACTATTTTCTATCATCAGCTCTCTGTATCGGAGGCATCTCAAACTCAAGGAAGAAAAACTCCTTAATCTTCTGTCCAGAATCCTGTATCTCTTCCTGATTTTCCTTTTTTTATTTTAATGTAACCGCCAGTCTCAGTCAAGATTTAAAGCTTCCATTGTCTTTTACTATTTTTTTCTTTTTGCTCCTACATCCTGAGTTAAAGTTACAGTTAAAGTTTGATCCTGTCTTTGCAGTGTTTTTTCAATCCATTCATTGCTTTGCTATGCTTATTGCCACTGTTGAGATTTGGCCCTTTTAATCTCTGTTCTAAACCATTGGAAAAAAAAAAATCCTAACTGATCTCACAGAAACTCTCTGAATTAGAGCCTTGTTCAAGTATTCCAACTTGAGTCTGAATCATCTTTCATAACAAAAATAATGATGATAATAATTCACAATTATGTAATGCTTCATGCTTTGTAAAGCCCATTGCACACATTATTTCATTTATTCCTCTCAATAACCTTCTGGATATTAGTGATATCACCATTTTCCAGATGAGAAAATTGAGGCTTAGGAAATTTATATGATTTACCTAGGGGTCATACAGCTAATAAGTGTCTGTGGTAAGATTTATTTCCATATATTCCTGATTCCAAGTTCAGTCTTCACTTATCTGTACCAAGTGATCATCCATTTTCTGTTTCAAGAATCTATTAATTTCTAAGGCAAGTCTACTTTGTTTCTTGGACAGCTATAATTGCTAGGAAGTTTTTCCTTAGATTGAGCCTAATCGAATTGTCTACAAAGAAGCATTTCCAAATTCTCTCTTAATATCACTAATTATTTCCCTTTGTGGATTTCCTAACATTTAGGCATATATGTGCATGCCTCTCTCTTTCTTTCTCCCTCTTCGTCCCCCTCTATCTCTATGTCTATTCCTCTGTTTCTCTTTTTCTTCTCTCTCTCTCTCTCTCTCTCTCTCTCTCTCTCTCTCTCTTTCTCTCTCTCTCTCTCATCTCATTTATATCTAAATATCTTGCTTGTACATAATCTTTTTCATATTCTCTTCCCCATTAGGCTGTGAGCTCCTTAGGAGCAGGGGCTATTTTTTATTTTTTGCTTTCCTCAGTGTTTAGCAAATTCCCTGGTACATAGTAAGTATCTAATAAATATTTATTGACTGACTAAATCAATTTCCTTTAAATTTGTACTTATTATTCTTAGTTCTATCAGATTAAACAGAACAAGTATAATCCTCTTTCCATAGGGTAGCTCTTCAAAATACTTGAATAGAGTCTTTATTGCCCATTACTATGCTCCTTGCCCCCAGAAAACAAACAAAAATTACTTCCTTCCTTCAAATTATAACAATTCTGTTTTCTTCATCTATTCCCTATGAAGTATGGGTCTGGAGGTCTCACCATCATTCTTGTTACTCTCTTCTGAATATGCTTTAGCTTACGAATTGCTCTGAAAAATGTGATATACAAAACTAAATACAATATTAGAGATGTGGTGTTTCTAGGCAGAGTACAGTGGAAGCTACCAACTCTCTCATTTTAGATAGGAAGTCACTCAGTGTAGCCCAAGATCTCATTAAATTTGTTGGCTGCCACATCTTGCTATTAAATTATATTCAGCTTAAATTCCATTAAAATCTCGAGATCCTTTTGAATGTTTAGTTATGTCTGCCTGTTTAGTTTATCATACACATTTGCAGTTAGTGCTTTTAAACATTAATATTCATCTCTTTTAACATTTCCTCTTATGAGTTCATTGTTATGACCTGTTTGAGATTTTCCCCTCTCCCATTAGTTCCTTCTTTAGTTCATCCTAGTATTTGTACTTTGTATTTGTAATAACCATACTGAAAACAATACAAAAACACATAGTAAATAGCTTAATAAATACTTGTTTTTTATTTATTGATTTTTCTATATGCAAAAATAATCTCTTTAAGAAAAATTCTGCAATTTGGAACTATGTTCAAAGGGCTATAAAGCTGTGCATATCCTTTGATCCAGCAATACTACTTCTAGGTATATATTCCAAAGAGGTTAAAAATTAGGAAAATAACTTATTTATACAAAAACATTTGTGGTAGCTTAAAATTGAAAAATTAAGGAGATGCCCATCAATTGGGGAGTGGCTGAACAAGTTGTATATGATTTTAATGGAATATTATTGTGATATAAGAAATGACAATCAGGATGAATTCAGAAAAAAAAAACTGAAAAGACTTACATAAATTTTATACAAAGTGAAGTGAGCAGAAAACATTGTATGTAATAACAGCAGTATTGTATGATGAACAAATGTGAATGATTTAGCTATTCTCAGCAATACAATGATTCAAGACAATTCCAAGGTGGGGGGGAAGAAGGAAGAAAGACTGTGAAAGTATCTCCTCCTCCCCCTTCTCTTATTCTGCATTTGAAATTCTTCACAACCTAATTTTCTCTCTTACTACACTCCCTTGTACCTTTTATGCTCAGAAGAATGGTGCACACACTTGTTATTCGGAAAGTTATTCTGAAAACATCTCTTGTTTTTGCTCAAACCATGTCCTCATTGCTTAAAAAACTCTCACTTTTCATGTCTGCTCGAATCTCTTTTGGAATTGTGCTAAAATGGGAAGACTTTTGGATTTGGTATTTAAGTACTTTGGTCCAAATTTCAGCTCTACCATTTACTACTTCTGTGTTTTTATACCAGTAACTTAACCTCTCTGAGTCATAGTTTCATTTGAGGGGGTTGAATTTTTAAATCATCTCAAAAGTTCATTCCAGCATAAAATTTATGATTTCATTGAATACTTCTTAATAGATCAGATAATAGTGCCTTTATTAAGTCATTTGGATTCCTTTCAGTTAGAAAAAAAAATCTCTCATTCTTTTATATCCTTATTGTAATTATAATATAAGTCTATTTGGGTATTTATCTTACGTTATTTTCTGTTTTAGATTTTAAGCTCCTTGAGAGTAAGAACTTTGTCATGTTAATCTCTATTAATTTCCATGGTGCCTAAACTCTGAACAAAACATTCAGTGAATGAAAGGATTTTATTCAGAAGAAAAAAGGCATTGTGCTCAATATAAAGAAGACATTTGTAGCAATTAGAGCTATTCAAAAATGAAATAGATTACTTCACAAATTAGTTAACCAGAAATATTCAGTCAGAGCCAAGAAGAGCCATTCATAAAAGATTATCATCAGAGATTCCTATACTTAAAAGAGATTAGACTATATAATTTTTAAGGTCTATTTCATCACTAGAGTTCTATGATTTTAGGAAATTTCATTATATAAAACATAGCCTTTGTTTAAAAGTTATTAGACTTTGCACACTTAAAACAGATCACATTTAATAATTATTTGTTAATTGTTAAAACTTTACTTAAAAGATGATTTTAGAGTTTATCTTCTTTTAAATATAAAGCTTTTCTTATGAAATGTTTCCTGTGAAGCCTGACAGCCATAGATGTTTTCTAAGCTTGAAGTATGAATCTTTTTTCCTTATGCTACAGATTTTGCCACCATTGTTATCACAATTGGTTTAATTATTAAAGCAAACCCTCATTTCTTGTAGTGATGAAAAGTCTGAAGGCTGATTCATCTTTTAATACTTATGGCACAATGATCAAGAGTTTTCACCAATGTGATGTACAGTGTCTGTACATTGCCTTTCCAAGATCACAAAAGTATGAATTATCAGTTTTAAAAGCCTTTGAAAATCAGACCGATTTTAGACAAATACTTCAACATTTTTATTCCTAAAGGTTTCTGGGTTCAAAGATTCAACAACCTCTTTTGTATTTTTATACTAACAAGAAAGACATTTTTCTTACTTCCTGACTTTCTTGATGTCCATTTATTTTCTCCTCTGATAGTTCATTGGATTCATTAAATGATCTCCTGAAGACAGTCTATAGTTGCTCTATCTAAGACTGTAGTAGTCTGATGATGACAACAGATTACTGAGTATGTTAGCAGTATCAGTTAATAAGCCCCTTTCAATTATTGTAATGAGCAAAGAAATATGCCAATAGGGAACTTTTGCTAATAGATAAAACATTATTTATTGAGCTAAGGTAACATAGGAGAACAATGCACCATTTTTACTCTTGAATTTCTTAATTTGGGCTATATAGAATTGCTGTATGTTATCATACAGTCCTTTTACCAATTTTAGACCATTCTTCCATCTTAAGGTGGAACACTTTCTACCTGTCTAACGCTGAGCAAGTCACCTAACCTCTGTTTGCTTCAGTTTCCTCATTTAAAGATCAAGATAAAAATAGCACCTATATCTCAAGAATTGTTGTGAGGGTTGAATTATTAATTGTAAAGTGCTTAACAGTGCTAGGCACATAGTAGGCTCTATATAAATGTTAGTCATTATTATGCAGGAAGAAAATGTCTGTCCTCCACATTCACCTGGGAAAAGCCTGTATACTGTGTCAGACCCACAACTCTAGCATCTGGCAATAAATTGATTATTGCTGTGAACTTTTTTTATAGAGTAAGTATTATTAGCCAGCTCATACAAATAAACTAATCATATCACTAAGGAATGGCCCAGTAAGAATCAGGCATTACATAGAGCAAAGGTGAACATCACAGATGTGTGACCAGTTGCTCTGTGGATATTGGGCATTATTATTACCTCTACCTTATGTAAACAGTCCCAGGAATATATATTGAGGCAAGACTGTTGTTTGTCCTTCATTCTTGTAGATGACCATGATATCAGGGAAGTGAAGTTATGACATGCAAGTGAATTGGATTTAGGTGAGGAAGGACTGTGCAAAGTCACCTGTCTCACTTTCCCTTCCAGAGTCATCTGGGTCCAGTGACAATATATAGATCAAGATGATTGGAGATGGCCCTGAATGAAATGCTAACAATAATCTAGTACCTTGATAGTTGGGTGCAATAAATTGAATTGCAATTCATGGGTCTATGCTGTAAAGTTCTTTTGTCTTCCAAAGAGCCAAAATACCATTCAAAGTATTTTATTTTCTTCATGTAACTTTCATTGTCATTACCTAAAATTGTATGCAATTTTAAGTTATTTGTTTCAGATTACTAAAATATTTCTCAATTTGGTTAAAACATAATGATTATATACATTTTGAAATACTTTTATTTTTAATGAACTTGACAATTAAAATTATCATTTTCATAAACAAAGAACAGAAAAAGAATTGCTTATGAAACTGTTTTAATTATGAATATATTAAAAACACTTTATAGTAATTATAACTAAATTCAATGTTGTCTAGCTTGTCTATGTTTCTGAACTTCATTCTGTTCCCTTCCTTGTAATTTATAGATGTTTTCTTGTTATTTCTCTCTTTTAGTTAATAGATTTCAATGACATTTTGAAATGAAGCTCATGTTAAGTTATGTCATTTCCAAATTCTTGTTTTTGTTTTTTTTGCAGAGGAGGAGGAAAGGAAGAGCAACATTTATATATGAGGCTATTTTGCAGCATGCCTCCTCTAAATATTTTCTCTAAATACTTAAGCTTTGCTGCATTAAAGACAGTAAATGGCAATCCCTGGAACCAACCTCCTGCTGATATTGCTGTTATAAGTGAGGGATTTCTGTGGGCTAGAAGTTTCATTCTTATTATCCAACTTAGTCATGAAATCCCTGGTTAAACCCATTAAACAAACAAACAAACAAAATGTCTCTTATCCTGCTCCATACCCCCAGGATTCAAGCCAACATGTTACATAGACATCTGGACTTAGATGAAGCCTTTTCCATTAAGTATTAAATTCCATCCTCTGGTGGAAAATAATAATCATAAAAGTATAGTGTTGTTCTCAAGTAAATACCCCCAAATGACTTTAAAACACTTTCCAGCTACCTACGATCAGGAATCACCCAACTTATTCTAAGGGAAAAAAAGGTGAATGTTTTCAAGTATGATTCAAAGCAAATAAGAGAATGCCAAGTATCCTTTGAATTACATAGTGTTTTATTTATCTCTGAATTTCAGGGGATGGTAACAAAACTAAAATGAACCATTCATTCTTTCTTCAGATCAGGCTTCCCAAGAGAAAGTTTCATCTCATTCCAAAGGCATATCTTCCCCTCTTTCATCAATTCTTCCTACTTTTCTTAAGTTCATCTGACAGGATGTCTTTGCTGCTGGTTTTGTTATATTTGGAAAGACGTAATGTATATTCATGAAACTGGCACTTATTGGGATGTTTGGTCTGTTCAATAAGAGGGAATTCAACCCTGAGCTTTTGAAGCTCTCTCAAGGCTCAGACATCATGGAGGCCCCATATATCATTAACATTACCATCAAAAGCTTTGCTAAATGGCTGTCACCACATGACCTCTGGCTGAGGTGCTTTCCAAAGCAGAAAGCCATGATCCTTACTCTCTAGGGGCTGATTACTTAAAATGAATAAAACTAACACAGGCTGACATGTTGAATCCAACAAGAATACTAAACTGACATTGGGCAATGTTAAGCAAATGAACCTCTTACATTGCTTCTGTATGCTTGATTATTTTCATTTAAGGAATGTGGAACTTTTTCAGTTTCTCATTTATTCTTTTGAGAGGCAATATGATATAGTGAGTAGGTAGAAAGCTACTTTTGGAGCCAGAACCTTGAATTCAATCTTGCCTTTGATGCAAGCATATGTGATCTTGATTAAGACTCTTAAATTGTTAGTGCCTGTAGTAAAACTCTAAAGTGATAAGTTGTAGAGAGAATGCCAAACTGGACTAGGAGAGTCAGTTTCCTCACACAGGAATTCCCTGTTCCAATATAATCATAAGTCTAGTCCTTATTGTTCCTTTTAAAATTTATAAATATTTTAATACAATAATAAGACTGATTTATAAAGGATAAAATCAACCTAAAACAGGGCATAGGATTGTTTTTATGTTTCTCAGTTTTTCAGAGCAGAATAATTTCCCCAAAATTAGAAAAAGATCTTACTGCTGGGATTTCACAAGTCATTAATGGGGAGCTGATGAATTCAGTGGCTTGTTTATTGTGACCAGAGGAACAGCTTCCTGGCATATTTGTTGTAGCAGTATATTTTGCCTTTGATTTAGGTATTTTCCAGCTGATCTCTTCTCAAGAGCCAAGTCCCCAATCCAATTTACCCTGTCTGCCTAAGGCAACTGGCCTCAGGAGCATCTTTAACAAATGTTTTCCTTTGCCCTTTGGTCAGTTATGTTTTTGGTTGAGTGCCTAACTGAAAGTTGAAATGTTGGGGAGATGAAATGAGACCAGATGGTCTTGTAGCCCCTTGTTTTCCAGAGGATGTAGGAAGGCATGGAAGGTAGAAGGAATGATAATATTATAATATGACTATTATTGGTGGAATGGTTAGGGTCAAATTGAAATCCCTTGACAAAATCTTGAAAAGAAACTCTTACATTGAGTATTCTACTTATTTTTTTCCTATGTCCTTTCCTTGGAGCATCTTATAGCCCACCCTTTCCATCTTCTCTAAACAGATCTCTAAATAACATTTTACTGTTTCCCTTATGAATTTAATAAGGTCATAGATTTTGAAAGAAGGGAGAAAAATAGGAGAGAAAGGATGAAGAGTCAGTTTTAGTAGAGATGAATGAAGTTGAGCTGTAATCCTCTTGCTTTTGATGTGGGAAATGTATACTTTGATTTATCACTTAAAATTTTTGTAAGGAGGTTATTCTTATCCATTCTTTTCGAAATGTAAAAAAAATAGATCATTAGTAGAATTTCTCTTGAATCACCTTGGTTTTGGTGGATCAAATGAAATAGAGAGTATTGTATACATTTAATATTTTTCTTCATGCTTTATTGTTTTTATTTTATTAATTATAGCTTTTTATTGACAGAACATATGCCTGGGTAATTTTTTACAATATTATCCCTTGCAATCACTTCTGTTCCAAATTTTCCCTTCCCTCCCTCCACCTCCTCCCCTAGATGGCAGGCAGTCTCATACATGTTAAACATTCTTCATACTTTATATAGAGCCTTAATGTTTAAAGCACAAGTTAAAAGAAAATCACCAAGTAGGCATTCAGTGATAGGAAGAGGTAATATGGTGGTATGGAACAGGAATATTCTAAAAGGTAAAAGGTCTGTATTCTAATCTCCTCCTTTTCACTCATGAACATTTGATGAATTTGATCCTTTTTTTTTCTGCTTTAGAATAATGCAATTTTATGTATATGAAGATAGGGGAATGGGAGAGATAAGTTTTTTTTTTCAGTTTCTTCTAGTTCTAATTTTTATGTCTTGCCAAATTGCAATTATCAGTACCCTAGTCTGTTTTCTGATATAGGAAAGTGGAGTTTAAAAGGAAAAAAGCATGGCTGGATTGTCATCTTGTTTCAGAGACCTGCAGCTCTTCTCACAAGAATATATTCTTCTAAGTCCTAGACAACCAGTGATCTTGGAGGCAAACTATGCTAATGAACAACTAATAGGGACTCTTTCTCTTCTCAACAAGATTCTAGTGCTCTTGTCCTTTCTCTGATGCCTCCAAACAAACATTTATGAATTGTAATCTTTTTTTTTTAATAGTTTTTATTTACCAGATATATGTATGGGTAATTTTACAACATTGACAATTGCCAAACCTTTTGCTCCAATTTTTCTCCTCCCTCACCCCCCTCCCCCAGATGGCAGGTTGACCTATACATGTTAAATATGTTAAACTATAAATTAAATACAATATAAGCATACATGTCCAGACAGTTGTTTTGCTGAACAAAAAGAATTGGACTTTGAATAGTGTACAATTAGCCTGTGAAGGAAATCCAAAATTCAGGCAGCCAAAATTAGAGAGATTGGGAATTCTATGTAGTGGTTCAGAGTCATCTCCTAGAGTTCTTTTGCTGGGTGTAGCTGGTTCAGTTCATCACTGCTCCATTGGAACTGATTTGGTTCATCTCATTGTTGGAGAGGGCCACATCCATCAGAATTGATCATCATATAGTATTGTTGTTGAAGTATACAATGATCCCCTGGTCCTGCTCATTTCACTCGGCATCAGTTCATGTAAGTCTCTCCAGGCCTCCCTGAACTCATCCTGCTGGTCATTCCATAATATTCATATACCACAATTTATTCAGCCATTCTCTAATTGATGGGCATCCACATAGTTTCCAGTTTTTTGCCACTACAAAGAGGGCTGCCACAAACATTTTTGCACATACAGGTCCCTTTCCCTTCTTTAAGATCTCTTTGGTATATAAGCCCAGTAGTAATGCTGCTGGGTCAAAGGGTATGCACATTTTGGTAACTTTTTGATCATAGTTCCAAATTGCTCTCCAGAATGGCTGGATGGATGTATTCACAACTCCACCAACAATGCATCAGTGTCCCAGTTTTCCCACGTCCCCTCCAACATTCATCATTATCTTTCCCTGTCATTCTAGCCAATCTGACAGCTGTGTAGGGGTATCTCAGAGTTGTTTAATTTGCATTTCTCTGATTAATAATGACTTGGAGCATCTTTTCATATGACTAGAAATAGTTTCAATTTCTTCATCTGAGAACTGTCTGTTCATATCCTTTGACCATTTACCAATTGGAGAATGGCTTGATTTCTTATAAATTAGAGTCAATTCTCTATATATTTTGGAAATGAGGCCTTTATCTGAACCTTTGTCTATAAAAATGTTTTCTCAGTTTATTGTTTCCCTTCTAATCTTATCTACATTAGTTTTGTTTGTACAAAAACTTTTCAATTTGATATAATCAAAATTTTCTATTTTGTGATCAATAATGATCTCTAGTTCTTCTTTGGACATAAATTCATTCCTCTTCCACAGGTCTGAGAGGTAAACTACCCTATTTCCTCTAATTTATTTATAATCTCATTCTTTATGCCTAGGTCATGAACCCATTTTGACCTGATTTTGGTGTATGGTGTTAAGTGTGGGTCAATGTCTAGTTTCTGCCATATTAATTTCTAATTTTCCCAGCAATTTTTGTCAAACATTGAGTTCTTATCCCAAAAGCTGGAGTCCTTGGGTTTGTCAAACACTAGATTATTAAAGTTATTGATTATTTTGTCCTTTGGGCCTAACTTATTCCACTGATCAACTAGTGTATTTCTTAGCCAATACCAAATGGTTTTGGTAACCGCTGCTTTGTAATATAGTTTTAGATCAGGTACAGCTAGGCCACCTTCATTTGATTTTTTTTTTTTTAATTAATTCCCTTGAAATTTTTGATCTTTTGTTTTTCCATATGAACTTTGTTGTTATTTTTTCTAGGTCATTAAAATAGTTTTTTGGAAGTCTGATGATTGGCATAGCGCTAAATAAATAAATTAGTTTAGGTACAATTGTCATCTTTATTATATTTGCTCACCCTATCCAAAAGCATTTAATATTTTTCCAATTGGTTAGATCAGACTTAATTTGTGTGGAAAGTGTTTTATAGTTTTGCTCATTTAGTTTCTGATTTTCCCTTGGCAGATGGATGAGTTGTAATCTTAATGATATTATTTGAGAAATCTCATCAAAGTGATCAGAAGAGAACCTTTTCCAAATCCTCTTTATCCTCTCTACCCAGCTTAATATTTGCCTTTGAGCTCATTTTTGTGTATTACTGATTCTGGGTGACTTTCTGGCATTTGGGAAGTTGAAAAACATTGTCTTCTTTATTTCATTTTTTAATACCTTACTATGATTATGACCACTCTCCAAATCAAATTAACAATCTTTTGTGAAAACCAATACTGTGGCAGGCCTAGAGTTTGTGCTCAATTCTAAATCTATAACTGTACAAATTCAAAAGACAAAATTGTACCTATTCACTATATGTTTTGGTGCTTATGAAGTCCTATCTCAACAGACAAATACAAAACATAATCCATACCTTGCCCCACAAAAAAAGGTAAGAAAATAATAGTAGTTTTTGAGATAGATAACAAAAAACCAAAGGTTTTTCTCCTCTGGGGGTAAATTACTATGTCACATCTCAGTGATGTATTTGTGTAGGACTTGAGGGTTTTCTTCTTAGCTACTATGGCTTAATAGTACAAATCCAGACCTGCTCAAAAAATCAAGCCAACTCAGATAATTCTGTGCATTGGATTCCTGGGCTAAATGGGGCAATATTATCCCAAAATATAGATCCAAATGATTTGGGCTTAATGAGAAAGTGGCTGCTCATTCCCTGACAGGGGGAAAAAAAATCAACCTCAAATTTCCCTTCTAGAAAGGAAAAGTACTCAAGGATTCTAAACTGTTAACCTTTTTTCTATTAGCCACTAGGCCATAAGTTTCCTAGATGACCCCCCAAGATATTGGGACTCCCCATAATGTAATTAAGGAAGCAGGTCAATAGTAAATAAACCCCTTATCTCACATTCCTTATAAATCCATGTGTTTTTGTTCTTCAGCTGTAAGGTATACATGGGAGATCTTCTATCACTCCCTCCCACTTTTTCCCCAGAAGATTTCTTGCCAGAATCCTTAAAAAAAAAAAAAAAAAAAAAAAAAAAGATTTTCCAGCTACTTGACTTGTTTTTCACATTTATTTGTTTTATTTTTAATACAGTTATATGTGAAGTTGAAAATCTATTATGTTCTTCTTTTAAATATATAATAAAATTATGTAAATTTTTTTCTTCCTCCCCCAGAGATGGCTCCCATTAGACATAAATATGTATACATAAGATTGTTCTATCTAAACTTCAATTTAATCAGTTTTTCTCAGTATCCAAATGCAAATAGTGTCTTTATATTAATTTGGATATTTATAATAGTCAAAATGACTTTATTCACTCAGTGTTGTTCTTAAAACAACATTGCTGTTACCACACACAATGTTCTCTAAATTCTGTTCATTTTGTTCTTCATAAATCTATGCAAGTCTTACCACGTTTTTCTAAAATTACTAAGTTCATCATTTTTTATGGTACAGTGTATTCCAGAACAATCATACATTACAACTTGTTCAGCCATTCCTCAGTTGACAGGTATCCTTGAAATTCCCAGTTCTCTGCCACCCCAAAGAGAGCTGCTATAAACATTTTGGAACATTTAGATGCTAAACAAATAGTAGTAGTATTTCTGAGTAAAATGATATAGGCAGTTTAATAACTCTTTGGGCTCTCAGATTGCTCTTAAAAATGGTTGGATCAGTTCACAATTTCACCAACAATGGTATCTGAATCCTTGAGTTTGGCAACTATTTAATTTAGGTTCACCCACAAGGCAAATCCAAGCCTGAAGATGCTTAAGAAATTTCCCTTTTCTGATTATAAGAAATTCTGGGACCTGGGAAATTTAAATATCTATATCTATATGTGTGTGTGTATATATATATATATATATACACATATATATACATACATATATATATATACATACATATATATATATATACATATATATACATACATATATATACATATATATACATATATATACATACATATATATATACATATATATATACATATATATATATATATATATATATATATATATATATATATATATATATATATATATATATATATATATATATATATATATATATAAATCCCCCTCTCAGTGCAAGAAGATGGAGTTCAGGAATACTGTTTATGACGTGTTTTCATAAACCACATCTGCTTTTTGCAACTATTTTGTCAGTGCTCTTTGTATTATTATTTCTTGGGCTGTGTAAGGTAACATACAGGAAGAGGTAACATTACATTCAAACTTTGAAGAAATTCTTGGGAAGGATTTCTTGGATTCTTAAAGTGAGGATGTACATTCTAGGAATGAGGACATTGTACAATTGTATGGAAATGGGTGATAAAATATTTATGTGAGAAGTAGCAATATGGTTAGTTTATCTGGCCTGCAGGTGATGAAAAGAAAGGTAGACTGGAGACAGATTGTGAACAAGTTTAAAAACTAGAGAGGAGTTTGTACATAGGGCCTGGAGTTTACTGAGTGGCTCAGTGACACCATCACATCTCTGCTCAGGAATATTATTTTCATAATTATGTGTAGGAATGGGAGAGGGGAGAGAAGGTTGCCTAGTTAGATCCCTATTTTTTTTCTAGAGGCAATAAGGAGTTTAATTAAGGAAATGGTTTCGTAGGTGGGGAGAAGGGAAAGAATGTGAGAGAGATTGTGGGAGTAGAATTGACAGAATATGGTAATTGAATAGATGTATATTTGGGGAGAATAAAGAGTTGGTGGTGATTCCTTAGTTGAAGCTGAATGATTGAAAAGACCATAGTGTTCTCAACAGAGATAAAGAAATTCAGAAGGAGAACAGATTTTGGGGAAACAATGAACTTTGTCTTGGAAATTTTGAATTTGATATATTTATAGGATATCCACTTAAAAATTGGAGTTATCATTATTGATATGATATATTAATAAGATATATTTGATATCAGGATTTTAGTAGATGCAATAATAGAAAATTTGTCGAATGATCCTTTGATTATTATGAAGAATGGCTAATGCAGAATACAAATTGAAGAGAGGTATATTTAAAGTTCTCTATATACTTCTTTTTGTGGTTAAAGTTGTACTGATTGGATTAACCCCCAACACATTGAAGCATGTCCAAAATGAAAACCATAAGTTCTCAGAATAATTTGGTTTAACTATTTACATAGGAAGTGACTAAAGAATACCTGCTTTAAAAAAATCCAACTTATGTTCAGTTGGATGGACAGCCCACTGAATTGGTTCTTTAGTTCATTTATCTTGGGCAGCAGCTGCAGACAAAATGATCTAGGCCTATGAGCAAGTGTGCTGTATTGCTTTTGGGAAATTGTCCACTATTCTAAAGATCCATCTTTATAACAGTTTTCTTCTGGCATTTCTATATGTCTGTAAAGCATACAGTGCCATGATCTCTAAAAAATTATAATTGCAAATCATAATCCAAAAGTCAATGGAGAAAAATATGCTGACTATAATTACTCAGTAGTCTTGTAAGTGACAAATTGTCATGCATAAATCTATAAAAATATTATTTAAATGATAAATGACTGGATTTATGATTTAGTAGGTCAAAACAGACCCATGGATCTAGGAAGCATTTTATGACAGTGGTAGTCTTAAGAGTTCTATTCAGGATACCTCTCAAACTTAGCAAGTTGACTTTTCTCATGACTGGATTGATTAAATAATAGCAAAAGCGAATAAAACATGAAAATTTAAACATTGGATCATGATCGTGATTGGGCAAAATCATACAACATACAACATGTATGTGCATATATACAAATATTTGGCCAAGTATCTTAGAAAAAAATAATATATATGTGAGAGGAACTATTTCAAATGAATATAATCTAGAAATTTTCTAATAATGCAAAAAGGGTCTGACACATAACAATAGCAAATAACTCAGATCCTTAGCACTACAAACATTTACCAAACATTTTATTTCAAATTTTCACCCAAACAAATAAGAGATAATATTAGAAACAAAGAAACATGTTGCTAACAAAAATTCCTTCTAAATAAAAGCTTTAAAAGAACAATTAAATTTCAGGTTTTTTTCTTAAAAAATAACTGTTTACCCTAGCTGAGGAAATTAGCCAATAGTTGAAATCAGAATTTTTTACATGGGGACTGTGGACTTGATTTAAAAAAAAAAAAAACTAGATAACTATTCAACGCAATTGGTTTCTTTTGTAGCCCTGCTATGTATTTTATTTTATAATCTTAAAAACATTTGTTGGTAAGGGTTCCAGAAGGAAGCTTCTATATTTCCTTTTAAGATTCTAGAGACAATGCTCAGGAATTGATGATGGTTTTTCTAGTGCTAGAGCTTCCAAGCCATGGCCTATGTGGCCCCCCAGTGATGATCCATTCATATGAAATGTAGATATTGTTGCCAGTAGTCCTAGGGAGAGTAATAGCATATTAATGTGAAAGTGCAAATCCTTTGGTCCTCAGAAATTTCTAAGGTTCATCTTTAGCCAAGGTAAGGTGTGGGGATAGGGGAAGGAAACCAAGACCATGCTTGAAGCCCAAACTCTTCTCCTTTCGCTCCAAACATTTCAGGATGGAATGGCTTTTTCTGCTCTCTTCTCTGTGGCTATTCTTATTGTTTTGTTTGAATTGACTTGCTCTACAAAACCCACAAGGCATGACCAAGTTTTTTCAACCAATCTGAATATGCTTTCAGTGCAATGTTACTAGTATTTCATCCAATGGCTTTCAAGGACTCCAAAGGACTTTTTTTGTGTCTATTCTAAAACCTTGTTTGACTTTATAGAGATATCTGAACACATCTAGTATCTCTGATTGATTCATTGACTATCCACAAGAATGAAATAAATACAAAGTAAAGGAAGTATAAACATGAAATTTATATAAAATACATTTTTTAGGTTTGGAGTAGAAATATAGAATTCAGTTTGGATGTGAGTTTTGTCATCACCTGGAAGAACAAGGGTTTGAGTTATACTTTGAGAATGAGAATGGAACAGGATAATAGTGGAGGCATGTTCCTGCCATAGATATGGAAAGCTATCGGATATTGGTCCAGTAAAAGAATTGAACATTAGAGGGTAGAACAAGGTAGGATTGAGATTCTTGAAAAGTTTGAACCTGATGAAAGAAGTAATATAGAAAGAAAAGCAAAGGATTAGACCTGGAAAGTATTTGAGTGATTATCCAATCCAATTCCCTTAATTTTAAGAAATTAAGTAAGTAAATAGAGTAGATGAGTAAATAGAATAGAACAAACACTGAATGATGTACAAAATGCATATAGCATGGAACACAGCCACCATTTGAAATGAGGCTTTCTGACAGCAATTCTCATATATTTTGACAATATCCTACTATATCCAGTGTTGAGGGAAATAACAAATTAACAATTAAGAAAGATGACTTTTTGTGGAGGTTGTATATATGAACAAGCATGAGTATATTTTGGACAAAGGAAGATATTAAGGAGATTTCAGAATAGTCTAATTGACAAATAAACAGACCATGAAAGTGTAAATAATAGCCAGAAATAAAATGTGTATAAGAGAGGCTGTTTGTAAGTAGTTGAAATGTTTAGCAACTTTGTGAACTATTGAAATATTTGAGCATACAAATAATTAGGAAATGTCAGTGAGTAAGTTTCCCTTTTAGAACTCTTGACATATAATATTTCAGGGATTCTTCTTGATGTTCAATTGGAGGAAACCAATTTACCATTATTTTCTTTAAATTTCACTAAATGAATGCTAAGGGAATTCAAGTCCCATTGCTGTTCAACTTTAGTCACTGAATTCATCTAAGCAGCGGTCAGACTGGGTTTCATGCGTCATTGAACAGATTCATGAAGTTGCAATGTGATTTCTTGGCAGTGGAGTGTACACAACATAATGGCTTTGCAGAAGCACTGGAAGATAGAAGTAGCTAGAAATATCCCTCCCCCAAAAAAATAAAAACAATTTTCCCCTTTTCTGTAATAGGTATAAAATGGCCCCTCATTGCATGGTTTCTTATCAACTTGATGTAGAGGGTTCAGAGTCATTACTGAGTTCCCTTTATATTCCTCAAACATAAGGAAAAGAGTATTTTCTCTGTTAAAATAGCAGAACCATTGTAAACAGGGAGAGATAAAGTTGGGGATTTGGCTCTGACATTGAAATAACAGTCACTTCCTAACAGTTTCTTCAATTTAGTAGAATTCAATTCAGTTAAGTTCAATTCTTTTTAATTCAGCAAATAGTCTCTTTCCTACTGTGTATAAGTGTTTGATGTCAATTCCATTCCTCTTAGTGGTCAGAAAGTAAGCTTCACGTAGAAGAATGTCTGGATCCAAGTCTAGGTGCTGTTACATACTGACTGTGCTACCTAGGGAAATCATTCAACAACTCCCAGGCAAGTCTCTGAAATGATATATTGAAGAAGAAAAGTTACCAACCTGTAGTGATAGAAAGTTTTTTTTTATTTTTATATTTAGGTGTTCCCTATATCAATGAAGTCATAAGTCAACTCTATAGTTCTATTTCCACGTGTCATTTTCATTGGATTCTATATGCTGAGAGTGATAGGAACTGAGTAAAATGCCATTCCTGCTCTCTAGAAGTCTTTCACTCTGGTTAAAAGATTAGTCTTCCTCTATCTCTCTCTCCATCTCCGTCTCTCTCTCTCCATCTCTGTCTCTCTCCATCTTTGTCTCTCTCTCTCCATCTCTGTCTCTCTCCATCTTTGTCTCTCTCCATCTCTGTCTCTCTTTCTCTATCTTTTTCTCCTTCCTCTGTGTTTCCCTCTCCCTCTCTGTCTCCCTCTTCATCTGTCTTTCCCCATCCCTCTGTTTCTCCCTCTCCATCTCTCCCTCCATCTTTATCTCCCTCTCACTCTCGCTCTTTCTAACAAACACCCTTACCCACAAATTCCACAAAAATATCCAATACAAAAGTAAGGATATTTAAACTCCTCTTAGGAAGTTTAAAGGGATAGCTAGGTGGTTCAATGGATAGAGCACTGAGCTTGGGATCAGGAAGATATCTCCATGAATTAAAATCTGGCCTGAGACATTTGTATCCCCCGTCACTTAGCCCGGTTTGCCTCAGTCTCCTTATCCGTAAAAGAACTAGAGAAGAAAACATCTTTATCAAGAAAACCCCAAATAGGGTCGTGTAGAGTCAGACTTGTTGTTTGTTCTGTTTTATCAAAGTCTATCATGATATCAGGAAAGTAATGCCATGCATGCAAGTGAATTGAATTTAAGTGAGAGAGAACTGTGCAAGGTCACCTGCCTTACTTTCCCTTCCAGAACCATTTGGGTTCAGTGGTCAGATACAGATTAGGATGCCTAGAGATGGCTCTGGATGCAATGGGAAATCTTGATCTTTTAAAGCTAAAGTTTTCAATAAGTTTGAGTGAGGTGGCACAGTTGGATAGAGTGCTGGTCAAAGAGCAAGAAGACATCTTTCTGAGTTTAAATGTTATCTCAAACATTTTTGTGAATCTGTTAAGTGCTTCAGCTGAGTATCATTCATGATAATCTTCATCTCCAGCCAGGATTTTCCAAGCAGTCATTTCAACAGCTCCACCCTCTAAATTCAACCTGTGACCAAACCCAGGAGAAGATAAATCACCCTCAAATCTTGGATATTCAGCATCCTCCTCCTTGCCTTGGAAATTTTCTGCTCCACCTGCCATAATGGGTTTACTTTCTAATTATCCTTCCCCATTTTGCTGGATAACACTATTCTAAATAACAGTAATCAAATAAGCACTACCAATTCATGTCAATGTAAGGTGGAAGTTCTATTCACCCATTCAGGGACAGGACTAAAATAACTGAAAGTCAAGCAAATGAAGTTCAGAGTGATATAGTTGTTTTACCAAAGAGAAAGAGATCTGAGGGGAATTTTAAACTCCAGAACTAAGTGTTCTTTAAAGAGAATGTTTCTTTCAATATTATCTTAATTATTTATTGGAGTTTGATTAAAGCAATGTTTTGGTAGAAAGAACATTGGTTTGGGGGATGGGGAGAGGGTCAGAAGATAGCAGTTCTGTTCTGGAATTCTATCTCTGCCATGTTGTGACTTAAGAAAAATACTTAGCCTCTCCAACTCCTTGGGTTTTTTTTTTCTATAAAATATAAGGATTGACTCTTACTCTTCAGTCTTTAATGAAAAAAAAATCTTTGCCATATTTTCTTGATAATGAATTGTAGTTGCAATAATGATTAATGGTTCCAGTAGTTTGTTTTAGCTTATACAGAGTCACTTTTGAAGGTAATATTAGCATTCATTAACTTATATCCACAACCTTTAAAAGGAATACGTGATTAGATTTTCCCTACATTCTAAGTAAAGGAGGGAATCCTCGTGGTGTTGTTATTAGGTAGCTAGATGGCATATAGATAGAATGCTGGGCCTGGAGTCAGAATATACCTGAGTTCAAATTTGGCCGCAGATATTCTCCAGCTGGGTTAATATGGGTAAGTCATTTGCTTCTGTTTCCTCATCTGTAAAATGAGGATAATAATAGCGCTTACCTTGAAGGATTGCTGTGAGGATAAAATGAGATAATATTAATAAAGCATGTAGTGCAATGACTGGCACATAATAATAAATGTGAGATATGACATTCAATTACAAATTTCTAATCAAACAATATCCTTTTGATTATAATTGCTAGAATTTTATGTTCCAAATAATATTGCTTATAATATTAATATATATATTTTTAAAGTTCCACTTGAAATCTTTAGAATCTTTTCATCTCCCATAAAAACATTATTTGGAACTTAAGCTTCTGGTTTTAATTTTATCAGTGAAGAAAACAAGGCTGAGGAAAGGAGGAAGCAGTTTTCCTCATACTGTGGTAATTAGCTTTAATATCAGGATGAGAGGCCAGAGCAGTAGATTACCTTTTCTCTGTGAACAAAAAACAAGACCCTGCTTTGTGGTGTATAGAATAATATTAAGTACCTACTATGTGCAAAGTGAAATGCAGCATACTATGCTGGATAGAGTGTTGGCTAGAAGTAAGATGATATGGGTCCAGCTTCTGACATAGATTAGCTTTGTGATCATGGACAAGTCATTTAACTTTTCACTGCCACATATAACTGACTACAAGAGTATTCAAATAACAAGAGTTAACTTTCCTGTGTCAATGGAGACCAGTCCCTGCCACCCCCTCCCCCCCAAAAAAGACCTTCTACCAGGACCAGAGGATATAATTAACAAAGCTAACCATTGCTTCAATAACTTTATATTCTATATTTCTGGAATCAGTTCCCTCTATACTATTCCCAATAATACCACCCTAATGGACATACTTGTTACTATCTGCCTGAACTATTTAAGTAAATGCCTAGCCGTTTTATCTGCTATCTTCAAATACATTCATCAATACCTTTAATGAAATAAGGTATGTGAAGTACTTTGTACATCTTAAAGTGCTATCTAAATTTTAGTTGTTGTAGTGCTAGCACATTAATCTTTCTTATAAATAGGTCTGACATGTTATTTCTGTTTAAAAGATTTTAATGACCTCCAGTTAGATATCAAATCAAGTTCAGACTCCTTAGACTAATGTTGTTTTTATTTGTCTTAGCAGATTAAAGGCCACTTACATTGTCAGAGGGAAGAGGCTTATTGAGAAACTCATAGACCTTTTATGAATTAAAATATGATGTTTCCATAAATAAAAATTTAAAAGGTACAGCTTTATTATATGTAGTTACCAAGATAGTAATCTAACCAAGATAAAGGCTGGTGTAATGGATAAGGCAATGGATTTGCAGTCATGAAGCCTAGGTTGACTCTAGCCCCTGAACAAGATGTTTAAGCTTTCTGATCCTCTGTTTCTTCATCTGTAAAACGGAGACATTATTATTTGTGCTTCTTCTATAAGAATCTTCTTTGTTCTTAGACTTCTTGTTCATTTTGTGAAGATTAGTTTAGTTAAAAGTAGATAATATAAAATAGGTTCTGTGTCCTCTGGCAGAGCAGAATTAAAGTAGCTCAAAAGTTAGAGAATCCATTCCAGATGTTTATATGGACTATTTGTACCCAACCTATGGCAGAGCATTCTGAGCTCATATTGGTCTGATCAACCATAGCTGGACACAGTATAACTTGATTCTAACGTAGTGATGTCATTTTGGTCCTCTTCAAGAATGAAGGACAACAACTGATCAAATGATAAATAATAATTTATTTATTTATTTAGCTAGGAACATAAGCTGTTGTATGTCACAATTTACTGATATAGATCACAAAATGGAGCCAAGCTGTAAATAAGAGTGCTGACACTTATTAGCTCTATAGCCATACTAAGGTAGTGCAGTTTTACCACTGATATTCTTTGATTCTGTAAGAAATTTGGTCATCTGGATTTTTAATCTGGGTGCCAAAAGATGGGAAGTATTATATTAAGAAAGAGTGGGTAGAACAGCTATTCATTAGACTGTAAGCTCTATGATAGCAGGCCTTTTTTTTTTTTTGTCTTTCTTTGTTTCTCAAGCATTTCTACAATGCCTGGCACACAAAGGAGATGGACAAATTCTTACTGACTTTGGCTAAAAAAGAATTGTAAGAGGTTTCAATTGATAATCTTAAAGTTTAAAAATTACCTAAACTTCTAGGTGGCATCATAGAGCACAGTCAGGAAGACCAGGGTTTAAATTTGGCCCCAGATTGTTATTTTTGTTGTTTTTTTTGGCCTTTGTTCTTGAAAAGGACTATGAATGACATCAGGGAGATGATATCATAACATCAGGGAGATGATATCATGATATACTTGCTGTGTAACAAAAGGGAAAAATCACTTAATTTCTATCTTAGCATCTTCAGCTGTAAAATAGGGATGATAATAGTATCTATTTTACAGGTTGGTTGTGAAGATCTAAGGCAGTAAGGTGATCCAGTGGATAGAGCATTAGATTCTCATCTTGAGTTCAAACTTGGCCTCAACCCTTAATAAAGGTGTGCCTCAGTTTCCTCATCTGTAAAATGAGCTGGTGAAGGAAATGTCAAATCTTTTTTTTTTTTTTTTTTTGCCAAGAAAATCCAAAATGGGATCAAGAGTTGAGCACAACTGGAAATGACTGAACAACTTTGAGAATCAAATGAGACAATGTTTCTAAAGTATTAAACACAATGCCTGGCACATGAACACTTAATAAATGCTTATTTGCCCCCAAGTAAAGTTCAATTATATTCAGTAATTCTGTTTACAAAGGAAACAAAATATGATTTGTAAAAATCCCTATTCCCAAATGTTTATCTGTTTAAAGTTGGAAAGGACAAGAGAGAATGTCTAGTTCATTTTCGTCATTTTTACAAATCAGGAAACTGAAACTCAGAGTTGTTGCTTACTTCTCCAAGCTTATACAGCGGTAGAGCTGAGATTTAAATCAAGGTCTTCTGAATTCATATGCCCTGCCTTCTTGCCAGCAGAGTCAAGAATAATTAAAGTCAGTAAAGTTTTGCTCTTGAACAGTAAGCTTCAGTACTGTAAAAACAAAACAAAAAATCTTCCCAAATGAACCTCATTCCAGCAGATAAATCAGGCTTCATTGAGTATCACTATCTGGAAGTGGCTTTGGTACTGCATGTGAGTGACAGGTGAAAATCCATACACAAGGCAGGTGTTCCCCTGCTGCAGAGCAAATTGTATCAAATTAAATCATTTTTTGTTCTTTTTTTGTGATAGCAAATCTTTGACATTGAAGAGAAGCTAACTCTTTGGTGACATCTGCTGGAAGTGCTGAGTTCAGAAATCAAAGGAAACAGGAGCTAAGTGTTCTTGATAACTAACAGCAGTTTGTGCAAAGGGTGAACCTTTTCCATATTAGGATTTGTTGTTTTCTATCTATATCTTGGGTGACCCAAGCCTTAAGCACTATGGAAGCAGCATTTTCTCTTGTTTTTAGTTGTCATTGGGGAGTCCAGGGACTCTAGGACTGGCTCTTTTATTAATTAGCTGTGTAAATAGATCATTTTGTTTTCCCAAGTCTCAGTTTCTTCATTTGTACATGATGGTGTTGAGCTAGAATTATATAGTTTCTAAAGTACTTTTCTGATTTAAAGTTCTAGCATTCTTCTTTTATCTTCAATTAAAAAATCATACTTTATACCAATGCTTCTTAAACTGTGTGTGAAACCCCATAGAGGGGCTATATAATTGAATGTGGGAATTGCAAAATTAATATTTGTTATCAGTAATTGTTTGATTTACATACCTATTTTTAATACTTGTATGTTTGGGGTCATGTGAACTTATCTTGAGCAAAAAGGGGTCTTGAATGGAGAAAGTTTAAGAAGCTGTGTTAGACTTTTGACAGTTGTAATTACTCTTGTTTTTTCTCTAAACTTGGTCTTCCCCCACTCTGTGCCTTCCTAACAAAGCCCTTTCACCTTAGTACTACTTAATTATCTTTAACTCCTTTTCCACCTCCTACAGGAAGGCTTTCCAGATTTCTCTATTATCATCTCAAATTATCATCTATGTACTTACATGTGTAATTTTTTTTTATTACATGTGTATACCTATTATTTAATCCTCCTCTAGACAAATGTAACTCCTTGAGGACTCTGATTGTTTTTCATTTTGTCTCTGTCCTCAGTTTTTAGTGAAATTTAGATGTTTAAGAAATACTTTTTGATTAAATTCATTGATACCCTAGTACCCTGAGGAACTGATAATTTAATAGATATTAATAACAATGGAGTTTATGGGAAAAGCCTGTGGCCTGCTCTCCACTGATTCTTTGCTTTGTTTTAGAGCTGAGTTTTTCCATTCTGTGCATAGAATATAGTGAGGGCTTAAGTAATTTAAATAGAATAGTCAAAAAAAAAAGAAATAATTGGACAGTATAACTTTTAGAGTGTGATTATATTACTTTCTTTAAACTATTATAAATTCTAAAACCTATGTTCCATATTTAAATATAAAGATAAAAACTTTTTTATAACCTCAGTTAAATGGTTTTTGGTTTTTCTACTACTGTATCTTTCCTCCATCAGTAAAGGAATTAAAATTCTGCTAGATAGATTCAACTCACTTCAAAATGTCTTAACTGTTTTGGAACTCATAAAATATACTTGCTTAATAAATATTGATGGAACTTTATACATAGTTTTAAGCTAGGCATTAAGAAAGCCATATCTAAGGTTAATTTATAGTCTTTGGTTCCAAGATAATAGACTGTAGATGAAGGGACAAGGCAAATATACAAGCCAAATGATTAAGAAAATGTGTTAATATGTGGCTAGATAATAAATCAGTGGAAGATGCAATGGGTTTTGTAGGATTGTAAAGAAGAGGGAAAGATGATCAGGTAATTGTAGCCCTTGAAGTAGACTTTGAAGATTGGACTAGAAATTATATATATAATATAAATTATATAATTTATATAAATTATAATTATATATGAATGGAGAAGTACATTTTTGGGAAGGAAAGGAGTTGATAACATAGCATGACTATTATATCCTATATAGAACTTTGCAAAAATGATTTCCTTACATCCTCTTCATATTCTTAAATCTTATTATAGTAGTTGTTCCTTCCTTCTTGAAGAGGACCATGACTTTAGGATGGTGATACCATGACATGCAAGTAAATTGGATTTAAGTGAGAGAGAGCTGTGCAAGGTTACTTGCTTCACTTTCCCCTCCAGAACCATCTGGATCCAGTGGCCAGATATAGATTATATCTATATAGTCGTTCTGTAGATCAGAATGACTGGAAATGGCTCTGGATGAAGTGAGAGACTTTGACCATTTTAAGCTAAGGTCTTCAACAGGTCTCTTTTTGATTGAGGCTACACTCATTCAGTGATTAAAACTAGGAAATATTAGTTACTAGTCAGGTTCCTAATATCTATACTGATATAAATATTTATATACACATCTACATATATTGCTTTGCATATTTTTATTCATATATATATATGTTTGTGTGTATACACACACACACACACATATATAGTTGCTAGTTACAAAAGTGGAAAAATGGAATATCACATTTTCATGCAAATAAGTGATGTAAAATAATGATTATGAGTAGGAAAACTGCCTGAACTGTTTAAAAAAAAAATAACAGCTGCCTTGATCAACACTAAGACTGGGGAAAGCACAGGAATGTCACAGCTGTGTTGCATTGTGGTTGTGTTTAAGGGCAGCATTGGTCAATACATTTAAGGAAGAGTAGGGTGATTGCTTCCCAGCAGATTAACTGTATTAGCTGTTTTTTGGGCCTTTAGGCAATTTGGGTCATAGGCAGAGTTGGACTCAGGTGGGCCTAAAATGAGCTTAAGAAGATTACAGCTACAATGCTTGAATTTCCTATAGAGAAATTGCCTTGATATGGATCCATCTTTACTCTTCTCTGGTGAACTACTGATCAATAGGGAGGTTGCCAAAGGTATATTCCTGCCCTCGGTGTCAGGTGTTTTGTGACTACACTTGAAGTTATTCCTGGGTGGCAAGCAATTGATTTTCCAATAAAGCCTAGTCTATAATGAAGATGCCTTTCAATGCCAACCCTGGATCCTTTTCTTATGTTCTGTTGGTTCCATCCTTTCCCCTCAGGATACGTTTGACAGACTAAACAGAAGGTGCTACTGACATAAGATGGATAGCTACCCTCTTTCCTCTGTCATTTTGGAGAGTCCAGAGCAGGTGGTTCACAGGTGAGCAAGCAAGTGCAGAATTTGCAGGCTCACACTGACAGGCCTATATTTCAGCAAAGCCTTTCCATGCTATTGATGTTTATCTTATTCCATTGCTGCCTGAGGACAAGAAAGCATCACCACCTGTCTCAAAATGCCTTTGTTAGACACTGCCTCTTTTTGGTCAGTATGAACTAGTATTTAAAACGCAGCATTTTAGTTTTGTGACAGATCATCTGCAGGTGGTATTTGTTCTGAGGAAATTAGTAGTGAACACTTTAGAATCTGCTGATAAAGAAAAGCTATTTCCTTTCTAGGGAGTTGTTAGCAGTTCCAGGAAGGTTTCTGCTATTTGGGGGAATCCACATCATAAACACGAAGATCCTAGGGATTATTATTATTACTACTGTTATCTTTTATCCACAAATTTTGCAACCCTTCTTGAACCAGGGAGATAGGAAATTGCTAGAAATATTTCATAAGGAATAAAGTAACCATCTATCAGGAGTCCTATATGTAAAAAAAATAGTAGTTTTGGTTAATAAGACTGTTGAATTAATTGACCACTTATAAAATAGAGAGATGGCACTTAATATTTCCAAATTCGGGGCCTTTAAGATGGCTAGAGAATTCTGAGTGATTAAAACTGTGGGGTCAGAGGTTGCAGAGATTTTATACTAACATATTAGAAGCACACTGTATATGCTTCTAATGTGTTCTCCTATTTGTCTAGCTCAGCAATGGTAATATATCCAGGATAAGGACCAGTTCAGAGGACCCCTCAGTAAGGCAAGGGAACTCAAAAAAGTGGTCAAGGAGAAAGGGCTAAATACTGCTTAATAAAATCCTGTCACCTTGTCCAGCAGTAAAGGTAACAACTTTTCTAGGGGAAGAAGCCATCTTTTGACAAAGAAAAATTGTTAAGCATGAGAAATTTTCATTTGTGCTTTTGCTCTTGGAATGTTTCCCTGTAACCAGGACCCAAAAGGGATTTCATAGACATACACCCTGATGCATTCTGTGTCTTTGGGAAATTATATAATATATAGCAAAGACAAATATGTAGCCAATAGGCTACATAAGATCTATTCTACTCCTAAGGGTATACTGAATAAGATTAAAATGTAGAACCTATCTTATTTTTAATGTGTTGATGTATTAGTAGACATAAACATATTGTTTTCTAAGTCAACATGCAGTACATAGGGATACTTATGTATAGTTTAGGGGACACCATTTTCATTTAAATTCCACTTTTGATTCCACTGGCATATCCTTTAATCAGAGTGTTTTACATTTCAGAAGAAGTTCATCTTGTCCTGGGGGGGGGGGGGGCGTAACAGCTGAAGCAAGTTCCATGATGTCAGCCCCATAGCTTTTCCAGTTGCTGTCTATCGTTTGATCCCCAAATGTTCAAGAAAAACAGAAGAGATGAGCAATTCATCCGAGGCAGTAGGGGTGAGGGGTTGAGGAGGGAACCACTCCAGATGTGATTTCAACAGCATCAGTTCCATTATGCTCAGCTCCAGCTTCCCCCAGTTCTCCAGCTTCCCCCAGGTCCCCAGCTATCCCCAGTTCCCCAGCTTCAAGTTCCCCAGCTCCCCTTCCTCAATCCAGGAAGGATACTTTCATTTAGATATAGACAAAAGTAGCTACTCACCAAAGCATTTTTAAAAATGCACTTGTGCAGAAGAAGCAAAGTCATTTATGTAAGTTTTAGGATTACATCAGTATTAGTCTATATCTGGGATCCTTGAGGCCTATTCTATGCTATGTTACTACATATGAGATCAAAATAAAACTGAGGGGAGTACTAAGACATGAAGGATCAACTTAATGGTATGGAATAATTGCCACTAGAGAAACTCACTATCAAAAACAAGTGATTATAAATAAAGATGTTGACAACTGTCAGATGTTCCAAAGAGTAGAAGAAGGATGTCCATGACCTTACTTTGGGATCTCATTTCCCCTAGGTATGTATAAGAAGGTTAAATCACATCACATTTCATAAAGAGAAGGGAAAAAAGAGAGGACTTATAAAACAGGTTGTTTTATTAAAGAAAATATCAGAACCATGGCTAAGGGTAGCAGTTAGCCTAGTCAATGCTAAGGCTGGGGGAAGCAGCAGAATAGGCTTTTGTGAAAGCTTGTGAATGTAGTATTGGCCAGGACATTTAAGGATTTCCTGTGGAGACATTTTGCTACTGTAGTTGTGAGTCTGTGTCCCTTCAAGTGAATGGAGACTGCCTAGGGAAGATGTCTCCATGTCCCATCCTTAGGTGTGCCTGTGGTAATACTCAGTACTATCCTCAGAGTGGCAGGGGTTCAAATTTCCAGTAGGGACCACATCTGTGGTCCCTTAGAGATAGCCCCAGCCACATTTCATACCATGGTATTTATTTCAAAACTCCAACTTGTCCCTTCAAGGGCATGTTAGACAGCCCTGACATAAAAATCAATAATACACTTGCCAGCCTAAATAGATATTTGGAGTTCTTTGAATAGATTAAAAGCAACTTGGAAAGAGAAATTGCTTTTAGGAATAAAACTACTTAGAAAACAGCAAGATACAAATTTAGTGTTCCTGGAAAAATGAAGTATGTGTGTGTTCAGTGGGAATAATTTTGCCCTCTTAAGTGCCGATTTGAACAATTCCCTCATTTCAGATCAATGATGAAGAGATGAGGATATTTTCTACTTCTTATGTTCATTTAATGGATAATAGCTTGTGTGAGAACACTGATCAGGCAGCAATCAAGGGTGACTACATTAATAAGTGAAATTATTCTGATTTTGATTCACTTGAAAGGTGTTCTTAGTTTTTTTTTTTTTTTTAACTGACCTTTGAGAAATGCTTCTGCAATTTTCTTTATATTTGTAGCTCCTTGGGAGAGATACTAAGCAAGAACAGAAACTCAATTTGCATGTCAATCACCTTGCAATCAAATAAGGATAAAGGAGTTTCCCTGAAAATATATTTCTTAGCTACATGAGACATCTTACTCTGACTGAGCCTCTTGAAGTTCCAGGAAGCTGTAAAAAAAATCCAAAGCTTTCCAAGTTTATTTCAACTACAAAGGCACCATCAATCTCATACCTTTGACCACTTCACATTTTGGAGTCTACACTCATCTTACAAATCATCCTGATAGGCTCATTTTTGGACATTGGACTAGTCTCTTAGCTTTGTGGACTTTGAATCAATCTCCCCCTTCATTCCTTTAAATGCCTCCATTCTCTCTTACCCCAAGATAGGTCTTCTGATAAGCTCTGTTCATTTAGTCAATAAACAATTATTACCTGCCTTCCATGTGCCAAGAATGATGCTAAGCACTGGGGATACCAAAAAAAGGCAAAAGACAGTTTTTGCCCCATATCTGCATATGGTAATTGTTGTTTGTGGACCATGACAGGAAGCTGATGCCATGATATACAAGTGTATTAGATTTAAGTGAGGGAGAGTTGTGCAAAGTCACCTGCTTCATTTTCTACTCCAGAGCTATCTGAGTCTGGCAAGATATAGATGGAGATGGCCCTGGTTGAAATGGGAGACCTTGTCCTTAAGCTTCACATAAATAAAACTGGGAGGGAAAGACCCTAAGAGTTTCTAGCCAATCTGAGTCAATCAGAACCCAAACAATGATCAAATGAAACTTGGTCTAGGATCGATTGGTGGCCAATGGGAATCAGGTTGGTTTTGTTTTAAGGCCTAATCTCTAAGAAAGAAATCTAGGCAGTCCATTGTAGGACCACAAGTTCTAGGGTATAGGAGCAATCATTCAGCATGAGCAAGATATGTTGTTGTTTGATTTTTGACTCCTCCTGATTGAACCCCCATCAGTTTCTTTTTACATAGGTTAAGATAAAGATATGTTTTAGACCTGTGATTTCATTGGTACAAAGAACTCTGGGATGAGAAAATTCCTTCTATCAGTGCAATTTGTCAATTTCTCTTCAAATTATAAGTAACTTGCCCAGGGTCACAAAGCTGATATCTGTCAGAACCCAAGCAATTTTGCCATTGAGACCATTTATGTATTGCTTTTCTATTAACTAAAATTAATTCCTTATTTTGAAAGTATCCTTGAGATATAACAAAATGGTTGATTGGTACTTAGCAATGAAAGTTAAGGAAGATCTTTATGAATCCATATACCACCTAATTTTTGGAGTTTTTATAGTAATATATAAGTATTTTAGGGATCTTTGATTTCAGAATTGAAGATATTTTCTTCACTTTCTATAAACTGAGTCATATGCCTCAGGGAATTGCTTAGAGAAAAAAAAAAGTATCTTCTTATGTCCCATTTGTTGATGAGCTTATCTTGTTGATGAACTTATTCTTACAGCTTCCTGGAACTTCAAGAGGCTCAGTCAGAGTAAGATGTCTCATGTAGCTAAGAAATATATTTTCAGGGAAACTCCTTTATCCTTATTTGATTGCAAGGTGATTGACATGCAAATTGAGTTTCTGTTCTTGCTTAGTATCTCTCCCAAGGAGCTACAACAACATAGATATTTTTATCAGACCTATACTTAGGCCTTTTTAATAGGGTAAGATGATTAGAATTTGTTCTTCTTTGGCATAGCCTCAGAAAATCCAGATTCTCCTCCACACCACAGTAAAGCATCAAGAGGCCTCTGGGTATCTACTAATAATTCTATTTTTCATAGTGCTAACTTCAAGCCTGTTTTCAGGTATAAAGGTCTCCCTCTGACCTTTTAAATGAAGCATTTCCAAATTCTCTATGAGTGTTAATTCCTTTCTTCCAAATGTCCTTGGGTTTTTTGTTTTTTAATTATTTTGTATTTATTTATTTATTGTATTTATCAAATGAGGTATTATTTGTACAGTGCTTAGTAAAATGACTAACACATAGTAGATGCTATATAAATGTTAGTCATTACCTATATTCACGTTAGAATTATCCTTTATGTATTTAAATGCATGTATGTATAGATATATATGTGTGTTATTATTTTAGCCATATTTGACTCTTTATGATCCCATTTGCCATTTCCTTTTCTAGCTCATTGTACAGATGAGGGAACTGAGGCAAACAGGACTAAATGACTTGCTTAGGATCATACAGCTGATAAGTGTCTGAGGCCAGACTTGAACTCAATTTCCAGAAGTCCAGTGGAAAAAGTTTTAAAAGCCCTGTTTTAGAGTAGGGCAGAATGCCTAATCACTAGGGAGAATATAGCACTTCTCAGGGCCCCTTTCGTAAATTAAGTAGAGTAATTGCTAGCAACTTCACCTGGTGATTAAGTAGGTATTTCAATGTTGCTAATTGTAGTGATGTGTCCATAGTCAATTGCCAAAGAAGCAAATTAGGGAAACATTTTGTTAATGGCTGGTGAGCATTTAAACACATTTTTTGAGACAAGTTCTAGCCTAAGTGATCTTTTCAATGTCTGTGCTATCCTCATTCCTGTCCCCACTCATCACTCAGCAGTTTCCTACATACAATCGTACTTAATAAATGCTTGTTCAATGAACAGATTAAACAGGAAAAAAAAGTTTCTTTCATGAATAGCCATTAGAAACTTGTCATTTAAAAGAGAAGAGTATGTGGGAGCATCTACATAGTTTGGATATTTTTATTTTAAAATCCAGTTTAGTAAACCAAATGATGACACATGGCATTTAGGCAGACCTCAGGGCTTCTGTTTAACCATGAGCCATAGTCACAGCATATCATTTACTCATTTTAATTGAAAATTAGCTACTATGAAATTGTGGCTCTTCTGGAAAACTGGGCTCTAGGGAAAAGATAATGAGATGCACTGGGCTTAAAAGGAAACTGGACTGAGTTGTTATGTGTGGCAAAATTTCCTATTTTAATTGAAATTCTTCTGCATTTCTCAACACATAATTTCCCCTTTTGAAAACTGTAATTTCAAATTGGAAAATACATGAATAATAACAATAGTAACATATTTATGAAATTTTCATTTGAATATAAGCTCTTTGGGAATATGTACTGATTTTTTTTCATTCTCAATATCTAGCATAGTACTTGGCACACAGTAGGTGCTTAACAAATGTGCTTAATTGAATTTTCCTATTTAAATCAATCCAACAATCATTTATTGAGTGTTTTCTACATAGAGTATTGTAGTAGGAACTATAGAGGGCACAATAATAAATCTGGATTTTAAAATAGTTAACACACAAATTCTATGTCCTCATCTTCAAAAAAGAGAAAAGGCTATGATAAATTCAAAAGAGCTAAAATATAGTCAAATGTACAGAATAACCCAAGAGAAATGTAAACATAATGTTGTTATGGGTATTTGGAAGACTAAAAGAACAAATTTGGCTGCAAATTGGAAAAGCGTTGGTGAAATAATTGAAATAGAAAGCACAGGGTATGATTTCAACTAGTAAAGACTGGAGGAGTGAAGTGGTATTCCAGACTGAAAGAATACTATGAGCAAAGGGGTGAGTACTTAAAGTGAGGCTTACATTTGGTAAAGAGAATAATAATTCAATTTGACTCTTTGTGTGTATGTGTGTGTGTAGTTGTAGTTGTAGTAGTAGTAGTAGTAGTAGTAGTAGTAGTAAATCATGCCTAAAAAGACTAGAAGTCCGTTAGATACAATATATGGTGGATCTTAAATGCTAGACTCAAGGACTGAAGGAATAAACCACTTAAGGTGTACTATGTGTCAGGCACTATGTTAAGCACTTCATAAATAACTCATTTATCTCTTAAAAAAAAAAACACCTTAGGAGTAGGTGATTTTATTATCCCCATTTAATAATTCAGAAAACAGAAGCAAACAGAGACTAAATGATTTGCCCAGGGTCATATAGCTAGTATCTGATTTAAACTCAGGTTTTCTTGATTCCAGGCCCCTTACTCTATTGTGCCACACCTACTAGAGTAAAGAATTTTGACTTAAGTCAGTGTAGACAATGGGAAAATTGAATTATCTATAGCACATCCAGTGCTACTATATAGCAACAATTATGCATTGTTGATTTTAGTGTTAAAGAGAAGACACAGAGTAGATATAAAAATATGGAAGTCATTTGCATGAAGATAATAATGAAACTTATGAGTTTCATAATGAAACTGAAGAGAGTACCAAGTGAAAAAATATTGAGAGAAAATGGTAGTGAGTATAATAAAACAGTGTCTTCTGGGATTACTTATCCATCATCTGGATAATTATCTGACAGAAGAGATTAAGGAAGGGTAGTCACCTAGGTAGGAGGATTAAGAGAGTTATATCATAAAACCCCCCAAAACTGTGAATGCTATAAATTTGAAATGTTGCTTGCACTTTCATATGAGATTACTGTATTTCTTATTAATTTTATTTAATTTTTACTTTGTTTCATGAGATCTCTCATGATAGGGGGAATAATCTACAAATATAATATAAAGAAAATGAAGATACAAATACAAAGGAGATAAATATATAAAAAAAGGACAAGAACAGAGAAAAGGTTATCAAATTTGTCAGTTAATAGATAAGTTTGAAGAGAGCAGATAACCTTGGAAGTTTTGAACCAAGATGATTAGAAAAAGGATGGCACCATTTATAGAAACTGGGAAATCAGAAACGAGTACATTTGAGGGAGCAGTGGGGTGGGAGTAATAATAGGTGATATAATGTATTAGGTTGTGGATTTTTAGAGTGTAAGGTGCTGGTAAAATATGTAGACTGAGAATGTAAATAGGTAATTGGAAATTCAAGATTAAATTTTAGAGTAGGGATTATAATAGGAAGTATAGTTGGGAGAATTGTCCAGCTAAAAACAATCATTCAAATTGTAGGGGGGGGTATATAAGATTTTCAAGTTGGGGATTTGTATATCAAGGAAGGAAGGATGAGGATATTTTGAATTAGGACTGTGTTTAGAGAACAAGAGGAAAAAACAGAGCCATTGTGTATAATATAGGCAGAATTGCTGCTATAAAGGGAGTGCCAGAAGAATATAATGTCAAGAATGAATGAGTTGTACAATGTTTTCAGGAATATGACAATCGAGAAAAAGTCATTGGATTTAACAATTGGGATGTCATTGACCTTGAAGAAGACTACTTCAGGGATTTCCCAGACAAAAAAAAAAGACTGTGATAGATTAGAAAGGAGTGAATGGTGAGGAAATGAAAGCAGTGAGTATTGTAATCATACATTGAAGTAGAGAAATCAGATAGTCACTTGAGGGAATAAGAGACTCCCTCTCTTCCAGGTGAGGAAAGTTAGAGATAATTAAACAGACTCAGAGGAATAAGGGAAGAAGCCAATGGAGCACAAGAGATTGATAATGAAAGACAGAAAATAGCATAATGATGGAACAGGACAAGAGGGGATTTATTTTTTATAGAATCACAGAATTTCACAGTGGGAAGGGACTTCAGAGCCCAACCTGTACCTCAACAGGAATATTAAGGAATACCATCCTTAAAAAATTGCCATACAGTCTCTGCTTGTATGTTATCATTGAGGGGGAATCAGATATCTCCCAAGGAATCTTAATATTAATAACTGACATTTATATAGAGCTCAACGTTTTCAAAGTGCTATACATCTATTACCACATTTAATACTTTTTGCACAATTTCAGGAACTGGGATATTTTTCTATGTTGCAAGCTTAAATCTCTTCGGATCCTCATGTGGGAGCTCCCTCAACATCCTTTATGATGGTTGTCTTTTTGATGTTCTTGAGCTTTCAAAGACCTTCGTGAAATCTTATCTTCCAAACTGAGTATCACCTTCCAAAGTCAATGGAATAGCACAGTAGGACTCTACTTCAGAAAATAAACATTTATCAAGCATTGTGTGCCAAGCACTGACTGTGCTATAAGTAGATTTTGCTGAGTGCTAGAGATACTCCCTGCCTCAATAGGCTTATATTTTAATATTTGATATTACATTCTAGATTTTTGAGACCTTTTTGGATCCTGACTCATTATCCAAGTTTTCAGCTATCTCTCTTAATATAGTTTCTTCTTCAAATTTGATAAGTATTTTATTTACTCTTTCATTTAAGTCATTTGATAATTATATTAAACAGAATAGGGTCAAGGATAGATTCTGGGATAGTCATTTAAAGAAATTCATTCTATTTACTATTGAATCATTAATAACTTGAATGACTATCTCTGTGGGTCCACTCATTCAGTCAATACTGTATCTGCTTTTCTGCTCTATGAATTTACCCTACATCTTATTCATTAGCTAGCATTAAAAACATAAAACATTTCTGAAATCTAGCTATTCTATGTCTATGGCAATATCTATAATGATAAATGTGTCCAGGAAAGAGAGATTTGAGAAGTAGGGATGGAGAAGGGTGCCTACCATTTGGCAACTTTTAACTTTTAACTATTTATACTTATGTACTAGCTGCTAAGTTGTTTTTTTTTTTTTTTTTTTTTGGTTGTTGTGTTTCTATGGTGCTAAATAATTGCATATATTATCAGAATCCCCTAAATTTTGCACCCTGGGGCAAAGTCCAATTGCTCCATTCTAGTTATAGAATGTCTATCTATAACATGTTTCTAACCCACTTGTCTTATAACACTATTAAAAAAGGAAATGAAATTAATGTGATATGACCTATACTCACTGGAGCCATGCTACTTTTGTAGTGAATCTATGTTAATAAATAAAGTTTTTCTCATATTTCTTTCCTTAAATTAGTTCCGCTTAGAGGACCATTGATCAAACATGGTTTCAAGAAAATTAATACAAACAAAATATATTATGTCAATAATTGGCTTAGTTCACTTTAGCAGTGGCTATCTGGTCTACGAAGACTATGTTAACTGATGAAAAACCTTGTGATAAATTGCACCAATATTATTATTTTGTTGTAGTTATTAAGAAAACAGCAGGTCTTTGCCACATTAATTTATATTTGCATAATGACACAGTATGTAGGTATTACTCTAGTTATATTGTTAGGAACATGGGGTTAGAGAATATGAATTTGCACCTCCTCCCCAAAAGAATGAAAGCATAACAAAAGCTAAGATATATTTGTATAATAGCATTGACAAAGGTTTAGTTTTGTATATTAGAGGAAAATGGGGCTTCTGGATGAAAATTTTTGCTAAATATGGAAGCTTTGGGTGAGACATGTAAATTAGTAAAAAGACCAAGGGTAACAGTTTTAATTTCAAAAGACTGAAAATCTTGAAACAGTTGAAAGTAATGATGAAATAAGAATTAATATTTGATCGTTTTTCCTTCTCTTTCTCTACCTGCTCCTCTCCAACCCTCCCCTCCCTTGCCTCCAGGGACTTGCGGTTTAACAGAATACGAGAAATTCCATCTGGCTCCTTTAAGAAACTCAAGAATTTAAACACCCTGTAAGTATTGATAGCTTATCTGTAGAATTTTATATGTGGACAGTAGTACAGTGTTCATTATACACACACACACACACACACACACACACACACACATATATGTATATTTATATTAGTTTTTCTTATTACACATATAAAATTTGTTATTATTTTCTATAAGGATCCTTGATTTCATAAACAAAAGGAAAATATATTTGTTGAGGGAAAAAAAAATCTCATTTGAGATTATAAAGGGCTATTTCAGTTCTAGTTTTCAGCTTCCATGGGAAATTAATCTTGCTAATAATGAGAAACAAGTTAAATATAGGCTAATGGGAGAGATAGGATGACATTTGCCCCAGAATGATAACTAACAAAATTCTGCCCTTTTCCCCATACCCATTTTCTCCTCCTCCTCTTTTTTTTTTTTTTTTTTTTTTTTTTTTTAATCTAGATGTGGAATAGTTAAGAGTCCAGTTTTCTCAGAAGGTATATTCTTGAATCATCAATCAGTCAATCAGACCTAGGTGAGAGGACGCCAGGAAGCAAACAAGAAAAGAAACTTCTCTGCCCTCTCCCCCTGCTTTTGTAAACTACCTTTACGTTAGGTAGTTGATCTCTCCATTACTACATTTAGGAATCTATAAATTGAAAAATGGAAAACAGAAATTGCATGAAACCCAAAAGAACAGAAGGTAGTTACAGTAAGGAAACTTCATATCATTTTCATTTCCTATAGTAGTACTTGATCTTGTTTCACCCTCTGATTTGGGAGTTTGAATAATTGGGGAATAGCGAAATAGCATGTGGCAAAGATCTGGAACTCTAGGCTCTGAAAACCAGAGTTTGCTCTTGGTTCCTGGTAATGAGAAGACTTATTGGGGCATCCTTCTGAACCTACAGACTCATTGACTGCACTACTTTGTCTTCTTTGTCCCTAAATCCCTAAACGAAAAATACTGAAGATAAGATAATATGATTAATTCTTGAAGCTTATTTATTTAATACTTAATGGCTTATTTATTTACAAACTTTAGAAACTATTCTTTACTTTTTGGGGTGAATTCCCAGAAAATCCACTTTACATTCATTGTTTATCTTTGTTAATCACCCTGCTTCAGGAAGCAATTCCTCCCTCCCTCCCTCTTGTCCTTCCTTTTTTCTTTCCAAGGAAGGGTGAAGAAGGATGTTATGGAGGGGGGAATACAGTGCAATTGTCTTCTTCCAGGTTAACAATGCTTGGCATCTTCAGGGACAGCACTATAAAATACTTCGGTAGGCTTAAGTCCTGAGTTAGGGTTCATGCTAGATTATATTATTTACTGTTACTTTATACTCTTTTGGCCTCAGTTTCCTCATTTTGAAAATAAAGAAGACCAATTAAATGATCTCAAATGTTTCTAAAATATTAAATATTCTAGGGTTATAAATTCTGTTTAATTCTGTCTCCAAGATAGGGTCAGGGAAATTTTTTTATAAAATCAAAAGATAAAGAATAAATAGCTTATCTAGCATTTTTTTTTTTTAACCATGGAGTCTATTAACTTTTTCTTTTAATATTTTGAGAACTATATTTCAAAGTAGTTATTTCCTTGGTAAGCTTATATATAATATTTTTTACATCTATAACCAGTAATTGAGAAGAGTCTCAAGGCCTAATTGTTAAAGGGGTCTGTGACACAGAAAACATTAAGAAAGCTTGTTCTAAGTGAAAATAAAAATAACTTTCCAATTAAAGTATCTTTGATGATGCTTCCTCATTGTAATTATTTTGGATAGCATTTGTTGTTGTTCAGTTGCTTCAATCATGTCTAACTCCTTGTGATGCCATTTGAGACTTACAGGGCTAAATGACTTGCCCATGGTCACACAGGTGTTTGAGATCAAATTTGAACTCAGGTATTCCTGACTCCAGGCCTGGTGCTCCATCCCCTGCACCATTTAGCTGACAATTTGGATATCATACCAGTCTGTTAACAAAGAAATAATATGACATATTATCACAAATGAATGAATGAAAAGTGTGGTATAATTGGTTAAAATGATAAATTTCACTTCTTGTTTCAAAGATCTATAACCCTGGGCTGTGTATATACCTTTTTGGGATGTGTGTTGAAAATCTCTCTGCCTTAGTAGACAGTTGAATGAGATGCTATAGCCAAATAAAAGCTTTATGTCAGCTGGTGGTCAAATGATGGGCATCTCTCAACAGAGATAGGACTGAAATTATCTTCATCTCCTGTCCTCTACTTAAAAAATCTTTTTAATTTAATAAACACTTCCAGAATTTTATGTCTCCCAAGAACAAACTTTAGCAGCCAATGGTTCACCTCCATGCCACAGAGGTATGAGAGTAGTTTTAGAGGAAATAGAAATTATTTTATCTTTGAAATAGTCACAGGAATTTTTGAACTATAAAACAAATGATAAGAATTTCTCATATTTTGGCTCAAGTAGACCAGCAATAGAAACTCTCCTCCTTCTCTTTATCTCAAAAGGCTCCTTTTTACAGAATGAATGACATCAAAAGATTGCCAGGATATAGTGAGAAGGGAAGCCTCTGCTGAGGAAAATAAAAACAATAAATATTGCTAAAAATATTATGATTTTTTTCATTTATAGTCATGAAAAAATACTCTAAATTGTTATGGATGAGAAATATGCAAATTAAAACAACTCTGAGGTGCCACTATATATATATATATATATACCTCTCAGATTGGCTAAGATGACAGGAAAAAATAATGATAAATGTTGGAGGGGATATGGGAAAAATGGGACATTAATGCATTGTTAGTAGAGTTATGGAAAACATTTTGAAATTATGTCCAAACGACTATCAAAATATGCATACACTTTTGTCCAGCTGGGCAACTGATAAGTCTATATCTCAAAGACTTCCAAAAAAGGGGAAAGGACTTATGAATACAAAAATATTTATATCATCTATTTTTGTGGTGATTAAGAGTTGGAAATCAAAATGGAATGGTTAAATAAGCTGGGATATAATTGTAATGGAATGTTATTGTGTTATAACAAATGGTAAGTCAGATCATTTCAGAAAAACCTAGACTTAGTGAACTGATGAATAGTGAAGTGAACAGAATCAAGAGAAAATTGTATACAATAACTGCAATATTGTTTGATGAAGAATTGTGAATGACTTAGCAGTTCTCAACAATGTAATGATCCAAGACAACACCAAAAAACTAAAGTCTGCTCATCATTTCTTTTAGAATGATAATATTCTATCACACTCATATACCATAAACTATTGAGTCATTCCCCAGTTGAAGAGCATCCATTCAATTTCCAATTCCTTACCACTACAAAAAGAACTGCTACAAACATTTTTGAACATGTGAGTCCTTTTCTGTCTATCATCTCTTCGGAATATAGATCCAGTAGTCACACTGTTAGATAAAAGGGTATGCACAGTTTTATTTGGCCATAGTTTCAAATTGCTCTCTACAACTATCATAAATTCACTAACAGTACATTAGAATACTAATATTCCCACATCCCCTCAAATTCCAATATTTTCTTTTTTTGTCATATTAGCCAATCTGATGAAAGTGAGGCAGTACCTCAAAGTTTAATTTTTTTTTTTGTTTAATTTGTTTAATTTGCATTTTTTTGCTCAATAGTGATTTAGAACATTTTCCCAAATGACTATAGATAGCTTTGATTTCTTTGCAAACTGTCTGTTCATATCCTTTGATCATTTATCATTTGGGGTATGATTTGTATTTGTATTTGTGTTTTAAAATTTTTTTTTATTATTATATCTTTTTATTTACAAAACATATGCATGGATAATTTTTTCGACATTCTGTTCCAAATTTTTCCTTCCTTCTTCCCACCCCCTCCCCTAGATGGCAGGTAGTCCAATACATGTCAAATATGTTAAATTATATGTTAAATCCAATATAGGTATGCATAATTAAACAGTTATCTTGCTGCACAAGAAAAATTGGATCTAGAAAGAAAAAAAAAAACTAGGGGGAAAACAACAAAAATGCAAGCAAACAATAACAAAAAAAGTGGAAATGCTATGTTGTGGTCCATACTCAGTTCCTATAGTCTTCTTTTGGGTGTAGATGGCTCTCTTCATTAATGGACAATTGCAGCTGGTTTGAATCATGCCATTGTTGAAAATATCCACTTCCATCAGAATTGATCCTCATATAGTATTGTTGTTGAAGTGTATAATGATTTCCTGCTTCTGCTCATTTCACTTAGCATCAGTTCATGTAAGTCTCTCCAGGCCTCTCTGAAATCATCCGATTGGTCATTTCATAGAGAACAATAATATTCTATACCATTTATATACCATAATTATTCAGCCATTCTCCAATTGATGGGCATCCATTCAGTTTTCACTTTCTAGCCACTACAAAAAGGGCTGCCACAAACATTTTTGCACATGTGAGTCCCTTTCCCTCCCTTAAGATCTCTTTGGGATATAAGCCCAGTAGAAATATGGCTAGGTCAAAGGGCATGTACAGTTTGATAAAATTTTGAGCATAGTTTCAAATTGCTCTCCAGAATGGTTGGATCCGTTCACAGTTCCACCAACAATGTACCAGTGTCCCAGTTTTCCCACATCCCCTCCAAAATTGAGCATTATCTTTCCTTGTCATTCTAGCCAATCTGATAGGTGTGTAGTGATGTCTCAGAGTTGTCTTAATTTGCATTTCTCTGATTAATAATGATTTGGAGCACCTTTTCATATGACTAGAATAGTTTCAATTTCTTCATATGAAAATTGTCTGTTCAAATCCTTTGACATTTATCAATTGGAGAATGGCTTGATTTCTTATAAATTGGAGTCAATTTTCTATATATTTTGGAAATGAGGCCTTTATCGAAACCTTTGACTATAAAAATGTTTTCCCAATTTATTGCTTCCCTTCTAATCTTGTCTGCATTAGTTTTGTTTGTACAAAAACTTTTCAATTTGATATAATCAAAATTATCTATTTCGTGATCAATAATGATTTCTAGTTCTTCTTTGGTCACAAATTCCCTCCTTTTCCACAGGTCTGAGAGGTAAACTATCCTATGTTCTTCTAATTTATTTATTATCTTATTCTTTATGTCTAGATCATGAACCCATTTTGATCTTATCTTGGTATATGGTAGTAAATATTGGTCAATGCCATACTAATTTCCAATTTTCCCAGCAGTTTTTATCAAATAGTGAATTCTTATCCCAAAAGCTGGGGCCTTTGGGTTTATTAAACACTAGATTGATGTAAATACTGACTATTTTGTCCTGTGAATCTGACCTATTTCACTGATCAGCTAGTCTATTTCTTAGCTAGTACCAAATGGTTTTGATGACCACTGCTTTATAATATAGTTTTAGATCTGGTATAGCTAGGCCACCCTTATTTGATTTTTTTTTTTCATTAATTCCCTTGAAATTCCTGACCTTTTGTTCTTCCAGATGAATTTTATTGTTATTTTTTTCTAGGTCAGTAAAATAGTTTATTTCGAGTTTGATTGGTATAGCACCAAATAAATAGATTAAGTTAGGTAGTATTGTCATGTTTATTATATTTGCTTGACCTATCCAAGAGCATTTGATATTTTTCTAATTGTTTAGATCTGACTTTTTATGTGGAACGTGTTTTGTAGTTTTGCTTATATAGTTTCTGACTTTCCTTTGACAGGTAACTTTTGATAATATAAAATATTTGGGAATTTATTTTAAATGGAATTTCTCTTTGTATCTTTTATTGTTGAATTTTGTTGGTGATATATAAAAATGTTGATGATTTATGTGGATTTATTTTGTATCTTGCAACTTTACTAAAGTTGTGCATTATTTATATTAACTTTTTAATTGATTCTTTGGGGTTCTCTAAATATACCATCATGTCATCTGCAAAGAGTGATAATTTGGTTTTCTCATTATCTACTATAATTCCTTTAATGTCTTTTTCATCTCTTATTGCCAAAGCTAGCATTTCTAATACAATATTGAATAGTAAAGATGATAGTGGGCAACCTTGTTTCTGCCCTGATCTTATTGGGAATGATTCCAGTTTATCCCCATTATATATGATGCTTACTGATGGTTTTTAATAGATGTGCTGACTATTTAAGGAAAAGTCCACTTATTTCTATATTCTCTGCTGTTTTTAATAGGACTGGGTGTTGAATTTTATCAAATACTTTTTCTGCATCTATTGAGATAATCATGATTTTTGTTAATTTGGTTATTGGTTAGTCAATTATGCTAATAGTTTTCCTAATATTGAACCAACTCTGCATTCTTGGTATAAATTCTACTTGCTTATGGTGTATTATCCTGGGGATGATTTTCTGTATCTCTTTGCTAATATTTTATTTAAGATTTTACATCAATATTCATTAGGGAGATTAGTCTATAATTTTTTTCTGTTTTGGTCCTATCTGATTTAGGTATCACTACCATGTCTGTGTCATAAAAGGAATTTGGTAGGAGTCCTTCATTCCCTATTTTTTCAAATAGGTTATATAGTATTGGAGTTGATAGTTCCTTAATTGTTTGGTAGAATTCACATGTAAATTCATTTGCTCCTGGGGATTTTTTCTTAGGGAGTTGATTAATAGCTTGTTCTATTTCTTTTTCTAAAATGGGACTATTTAAGTAATTTACTTCCTCTTCTGTTAATCAGGGCAATCTATATTTTTTTGATATTTCTCCATTTCACTTATGTTATCAAATTTATTGGCATAAAGTTGGGCAAAGTAACTCCTAATTATTGCTCTAATTTCCTATTCATTGTTGGAAAGCTCTCCCTTTTCATTTTTAAGACTAACAATTTGATTTTCCTCTTTCCTTTTTCTAATCAAATTAACTAAAGGTTTATTTCTTTTGTTGGTCTTTTCGAATAACCAACTCTTAGTTTTATTTATTAATTCAATATTTTTTTTATTTCAATTTTATTAATCTCTTCTTTTATTTTTAGAATTTCAAGTTTGGTATTTGAATGGGGGTTTTTAATTTGTTCTTTTTCTTGGCTGCATTCCAAATTCCTTTGCTTTTCAGAATATCAGATTCCAGGTCCCTTCAATTCTTTAAGGTGGAAGGTGCTAGATCCTGGATAATTCTAATTGTGGCTCCTCAGTATTTGAAAATTTTTTTTTCCCTCCTGAATGCTTTTAATATTTTTTCCTTGGTGTGATAGTTCTGAAATTTAGCTATGGTATTCTTTGGAATTTTAATTTTGGGGTCTCTTTTGGGATGTGTTTGGTGTATGGCTCTTTTACCTTCTGATTCTATGACATCAGGGCAGTTCTCTTTGATGATTTCCTGAAAAATAATGTCTAGACTTTCTTTTTTTTTTTTTTTTTTTTTTTTTAATCATGGTTTTCAGGGAGTCCAGTAATCTTTAGATTGTCTCTCCTAGATCTATTTTCTGGATCAGTTGTTTTCCCAATTAGGTATTTTAAATTTTTTTTTTTTTCTATTTTTTCATTTTTTTGGTTTTGCTTGACTGATTCTTGATGTCTCATTGAGTCATTCATTTCTATTTGTTTAATTATGAGTTTTAGTGAATTATTTTCTTCATTTTTAAACTTCTTTTTGTATTTGTTCAACTGAATTTTTAAGGGAGTTGTTTTGTTCTATGGAATTTTTTTTTCATTTTACAAATTGTTTTTTAAAGAGTTGTTTTCCTTTTCCATTTCACAAATTCTGTTTTCCATGGAGTTCTTTAGCTTTTCCAATTCACTTTTTTTTAGGGAATTGTTTTCTTTTTCCACTTTATCAAATCTATCTTTTCATGAATTATATGTCTTTTCCAAACCCTTTTGTAAAATTTTCCTTTCCCCATTTTTCTTCTAGCTTTTTTTTGAGATCCTTTTTGATTTCTTTTAGGAGATCCTTCTGTGATGGGGACCAGATTATATCACCCTTTGGGGCTTCATCTGGAGACAAAAACTAAAAAACTCTGGAGAGTCTTGGAGACTAAATGCTCAGGGTTTGAAATCTGTTCTTCTCTTTCACTATAGAAACTATCTATAGCTAGATTTCACTTTGCCTTTTTTACTCATTTTTTTTTTTTTTTAAATTTGGGATCTGTTTTTAGGGCAAGGGAGGTTTTTCCAAGCCATGGCTGCTCTGGGTCCATGCTGACTTATTCTAGGTACTGGAATGGTATGGCCAGATTCCATGAAACTGGTGCTTTGGGGTACACTCTTTACCTTTTGTGTTTGTATTGGATGTTTTATAACTTTTCTGCTGATCTACTGGCTTGAAGCCAGGGCAGAGTAGCCAACACTATGGTAGATTCCTCCCCACACACCATCCTGGTCTGCACAGTGTGCACTGATGTCCTGTACTTGGTCACCTCTCTGTGCACAACCAAAACAGATTTTTTTCTGCTGATCTTCAAAATTATTTTCTGTTGGTAATTTGCTGCACTCCCAATATTTGTGAATTCTGCCAGTCTAGAACTAGTTCAGAGGCTGAATTTGGCAAACAGTTGAATGTCCCGGGAGGAGATCAGAAAGAAGCGGTATTTTTTCTGCCATCTTGACTCCACCCCCCTCCCCCATTTGTATCTTTGTAAAATTGACTTAGTTCTCTATATATTTGAGAAATGAAGAATTTATCAGAGATAAATGTTGCAAATTCCCCCCTCTACTTTTTTGATCTTATAATTTTGATTGTATTATTGGTTTTGTATATGTAAATACTTTTAATTTAATATAATAAAAAATCTGTTTTGTATTTTGTAATGCTCTCAGTAATTTCTATGGTCCTAAATTCTTTATCCATAAATCTGATAGACAAACTATTCCATGCTCTCTTAATTTGCTTTTGGCATCATGCTTTTTTTCACTTTATCTTAGTGTATGTTGTGAGATATTGATCTGTACTTAGTTTCTACCATGCTATTTTCCAGTTTTCCCAGCATTTTTTTTTTTTCCAAATAACGAGTTTTTGTTCCAAAAATTTGGATTTTGGGGCTTATCATACGCTAGATCACTGTGATCATTTACTATAATGCAATTTGTACCTGCAATTTGTATCTATTCCACTGATCCATTACTGATGAGAGAAAGGAAAGGGGGAACCCCGTTGGTCGGTGCAAAGATCCCATGAGGCGCAGTGTCCCCTGTAAATGAATTTACAGGCCTGAAAACCTAGATTGATAAATAAAAGGTTTATTGTAGAAATTTGGAGTAAAGTTCAGTTAGAAAGATTCCAGGACCAAAGGTGGCCGCTGGGCGGGCAGGAACCCTTACATGGCCCAAAGGATACTATGTTTTGGGGGGAAGGGCTCCTGCAAAGAAAGAGCTCCAGCTTGGCTCTTTTATACCTAGAAGGGGCTGCTTGTAGGCTGTGCCAAGTTCTGGTGGGCTTTTCAGATAAGGAAGAAACTGTGGAGGGTTGGGGAAATCTGAGCAGATAGTGAGGGCTGAGCTCAGATATTCAAAAGAGTGCTTTTTGACCAGGATTTGGTCAAAGGTCAAGCCATCAAGGTCAGTCATGGGATTTGGGAAATCAAAAAGGAATCCCAAAGGGACCTTACCCCCTATCATTACTCTATTACCTAGCCAGAACCAGATTGTTTTGATGATTACTACTTTATAACACAATTTGAGATCTGATATAGCTAGACTACCTTCTTTTACATTTTTTTCATTGATTGCCTTGATATCTTTGAATTTTTGTTCTTTCTGATCAATTTTGTTTTCTTAGCTCTATCAAATAATCTTTTGATAGTTTGATTGGTATGGCACTGAATAAATAGATTAAATTAGGTAGATTTGACATAGATTAAATTAGGTAGATTAGTCATTTTATTATAACAATTGACTTGGCCTACCCTTGAGCAATTAGTATTTTTCCAGTTGTATAGATCTAATTTCATTTGCATGAAAAGTGTTTTATAGTTGTATTCATATAATATGGGATTGTCTTAGCAGTATTTTATATTGTCTGCAACAACATTTCTAACTGGCATTTGTGGACTCATACTTGGTTGTTTCCCATCACTTATATGTATAATATATCTCTATCATATCCCTGAAGGATTGTAAACTAATAGATTCGCAGTTTCATATACAATCACTTTTTTTTTCTCTAATCTAATAGATTAACATAATATGTTATGGAATGCTTGTTTTATTTCTTAAGTTCAGAATATAATAAATAAAATAAAAAAACAAAAAACAAAACAACTCTGTGAAGGTAGGGACCATGAATTCTTATTCTAATCCACTCAGCTTCTTCAGTTAAGAACTAAAGAACTTCTTTTGAAATACTGGAACTGAGTGGGAGGGTTTCTATGCAAGATTTCAGATGTATTGTGAACTAAATATTGAATCTCTTCTTTCAAGATTTAGGGGCAATTTCCAAGCCCATCTGGAGACAGCACAGGTCTGCACCTTGGTGCTTCCTCTGCTGCCTTATTTTCTTTGACCTAACTTGTTAGAAAGATGACTTGAGTTTTCCTCTTACTAGTCCATGGACTTTTTCCTTTAAAAAGTCTTTTGTGGGGATTTAAAAATCTTACTTTTTTTTTCTTCCCTTCCCTTCCCTCCTCTCTTCTTCTTCTCTTCCCTTTTCCTCCTTTCTTTTATCTTCTCTCTGTTTATCTCCCTTCCAATAATTTCTTTAAAGATGATGTTATAGTTGAAGATATGCTTATTTTTGTTTTCTATTCCTAGTTTCACTAGCTTCCTTTCATGCTTATACAAAGGCCATTTTTGGTTTTCTCTCACCCGCTATGCAATCATTTCTAGGACCTTCTCTTCGGATATTACCTTCTTGCTGCTGGATGTGTGTGTGTGTGTGTGTGTGTGTGTGTATAAACATAGTTGTTTGCATATTGTTTCCCCCATTAGCATGTGATCTCCCTGAGGTCAGGGATTGTTTTTATTTTCTTTTTCTTTGTATCTCTCAATATTTAGCTCAGTGCCTGCTTATTTACTCACTTTTTATTCATGTGGCTTAATTTTTGAAGGGAAAAAAAGGGTAGAATATAAAGTCTGTGTGGTTGGAATGTTTGTTTGTTCCTGCTAGGTGAAGTCTCACTTATTAATGTGAAATTCTCACCTATTTGCACTGTCTAAACCAGATTTGAGACAATTCAGCCTTAGTTTTCAAATTTTAATGAAACCATTAAATTGGATTTTTCAAATACAAGTGCAATATAATAATAAAAGTAGAAATAATTACCTGCTCATTTGAGAGTGGGAGTATAACTTTATTTGATAAGAGGCAGTACAGTTATTGAAAAGAGAATTGTACTTGCAATTAGAAAATCTAAGTTGAAGTTCTTACTTTACTTACTAGCTGTGTGACCTTAGGGAGATGGGAGAGAGGAGCTGAGAGTAAACATTTATCAAATACTTACTGTGTTCCAGGCACTGTGCTTTGCAAATATCATCCCATTTGATTCTCACAATAACCATGGGAGGTAGCCACTATTATTATCCTTGTTTAATAGTTGAAAAACTGAGGGAGAAAAGGGATTGGATGATTTGTCCAGGGTTACAAAGCTAATAAGTGTCTGAGATCTCATTTGAATTTACATGTTTCCAATTCTAGGCCCAGTGATTTATTCATGTGCTTTTTAGCTGCCTACAAAGTTTTAGAGCCTAAGTTTTCTTCTTTTTATAATCAGTCTATATTAATAATTGTGCTATCCTTCTCATTGGAATTTTGGAAAGAAAGCATTTTGTGAATACTAGAGTACACAGAAGGCTAGGATGGTTATTAGAGTAGGGTCTGGTTCAGGCTCTTACTATGTTAATTTAGGTTGGTATTAGAATCAACATGATGAGGTAGGTTTGTAACCTACATAACAGTTAAATGTTACAGTTCAAAAAACAGGTAACAAAAGAAAGTTTAGTTAACCCTAACATAGAATACTTAGTAAAAACACATTATCACTTTGGTAAAAGATATATCCCCACACCTTCTTTTGGAAACAAATCTAGTTGGCAGAGCAAGGTATAGTGACTTGAACTAGCTCCAGATGTTAACCAAATCTCAAGAAACTTGACTCAATGTGTTTTTTTTTAATGCCATACATGGCAGGAAACACATGTAAATCTAACGAGGTCACCAGAAAGTTGCATCATGGGATATGAGACTTAAGCCATGTCAGCCTGGGTCAATGATATCCTAAAAGGGGGTAACTATATGGCAGGGCAGATAGAGCATTGACATGGGAGTCAGTAGAAGCAAAGTTAAAATCCAGCCTCAGACACAAAATTTATTGGCTGGTAAGCCACTTAAACCCAAACACCTCATTCCTCCCCAAATGATATCCTAGACAGCTTTGTAGCATTTAGGGAAAGACAACAACAAAAACAACAACAACAAAATGCACAGCTTAATCTACATGTCAGGGAGAACTCTGAAAGATGATAATCCAATCCCATCAATATATTAGAAAAGGCATTTTCTCTGGTATTGGAATACCAGAGGTTAAATATTGCTGTTTCTACTTTCTATCTGTATGACTTTGGAGAGATCCCTTTACTTTCTTTAATTTCTTTTTCTACATTTCAAAGTGAGAGATTGATCTAGAAAGTCTCTGAATACTTTCTGTTGTTAACCCATCTTCATTTATAAAGGAATTATCACCATTATTATGTGTAAAAAGTGAGTCATACTGGCAACAAGGGCTGGTGTTGGAGTTAGAAAAAGTGTTCGTTTATCCTCAAGTACCTATTAGTTTTTGTGACTACAAAGAACAGATTATAACTCCACAAGGCCATTTAGGTGAGCCTTAAGACTGTCAATTCTAGAAAAGTTGGCTTCCTGCCATAGAGACTTTCCATACTAGAAGAATTCTATATCAGAATAAAAAAAAAGCATAGTTTTGAATTCCTTGCCACTCCATTAAAATTAAATTGAAATATTATAATAAAATGTAATTATAATTATACATTAATATAATGTTAATAAATCCAAAATCTGGTTCAAGAAACAATGACTAAGAACAATAACAATAATATAATAGAAAATCAACTGAATTCTGTTTGTTTAAGGGAAACTGCATGGTAAGATCTTATGTAAAGGCAAGAGACCAAAGGAGGCAGATGGTACTAATAGACTAAGCATAAATCTAAATCATACACATGTCTTCTGCAGATGTAGAAACTGGTCCCAATAGACTATTTTCTTTGCAGATGCAGTGGATACCATCAGCTCCCCTTCACAGTTACAAGCTGTGATGACTTTTTCAAACAAACAGAATCACACTTTGGAAGATGCAGTACAGATGTGAAATGACCTGAACTCCTGATAAATACAAGTTTATTATCAGGCCTACTGTGATATTGGTGGTTGCATGTCATGGGCACTGAGTATGGAGGTAGGGCTAGAATAGTAACAGGAGGTCTCAAAAGTAACGTGGACAATAGTGGAAAACTCTGAAATTGGCTTATCCTCAGAGTTATCTTCTTGGAATTTGTCAATACCTATAGATTAATAAAAACAAAATAAGCAAAAAATAACAGAAGTCAGAGTTGAATTGACTTGTCTAAAGTCAGTAACTAGGAATTAGATTTTATATTAGCATCACTCAGAGCTCCTAGTATACCGTTGATGACCTGAAAAAGTGAGTGGTCTCTTATCCCTAACAAAGATAAGATAAAGGAAGTTTAACCTGCATTAATATACAGGAAATATTAATAAACTACTCCTTTTTTTGGTCTCCTTTATTAGTTCTTTATCCAACTCAACCCACTCATCAGGGGTATCTCCCATGGCTAAGTCCTGGGACCCCTTTCTTTTTATCTTGGTGATTGGGGCAGCTAGGTGACACAGTAAATGGATTGCTGGCTCTAGAGTAAGGAAGACTCCTCTTCCTAAGTTCAAATATAGCTTCAGACACTTAATAGCTCTATGACCCTTGACAAGTCATCTAACCTTATTTGCTTCACTTCCTTATTTGTAAAATGAATTGGAGAAGGAAATGGCAAACCCCATCTAGTATATCTGCCACCAAAACCTCAAATGGGGTTTAGTCAGACACAACTGAACATCTGAACATCATCATCATCGATGTTGGAGATTTTATCTATTTCTAAGAATTTCTCAGGGTTCTCTCTCTCTCTCTCTCTCTCTCTCTCTCTCTCTCTCTCTCTCTCTCTCTCTCTCTCTCTCTCTCTCTATATATATATATATATATATATATATAAAAGTTTATTTATTTATTTATATGTAACCTCAGTCTCTGTTGAGCTATAGTTATTGATCTCCAATGGATTTTTAGATATGGAACCAGATGACTCATAGCAAACTGAACATATCAAAAGAAACTAATTATCTTTACTTCTAAGTACTCCCTCCTCTTGTTCCCTATTGCTATTAAAGATTCCATCCTCCTCTCAAGCTCATAACCTTTTGGTCTTGTTTTGTACCTCCAGTCTGTTTCATTGTAGCTGGTAGACACTAAGCATTTGATACATACTGTACTTGTTAGTTGACTGATTAAAAGAATCAGAGGAAGTATGGTGGTACATTGTCAAGAATTGCAGGGTAAGAAGATATGGATAGGTTGAGACTGATCATCGAGGGATGGTTGATTTTTCTTTTTTTTTGAGGAAATATCCACATTGATGATATTATAGATTGACTACTGTGCCTAAAACTAGCAAGCATTTTTTCAGCATTTGGCATATTCCAAGCATTGTACTAGGCACTGGGGATATAAAAATAAAAGTTAAAATCATTGGATTCAGGGATTCGATTATCAGAGGAAATAACATGTAACCTTATAAACATTTCAATATAATACATGTTTATTGTTCTGTATTCCAAGGACATGCTAAGTGCTGGGGATACAATTCATATAAAGACAGTATCTATCCTCTACCTTTTTTTTTTTTTTTTTTTTTTTTTTTTTTTTTTAAGAGGGTGACAGCACAGAAAATGAGGCAGGAAATTGGGGTAGGGTGGGAATGGGATGCCAGGCAGTACTCAGACTCTGAGAGTTGAAATTAGCTAGGACAGCAGTTGCAAAGTAGAGTGACCTTGAGGATCTAGTTTCTGCCCTCTATGAAAGAAGGCAATAGGAGTAGTTTTGTATTACACCTTAGTCCTCCAGCTGGAGGGGAGAGCAACTGAATGAGGTGGTATCAGTCAAAACTCTAGTTAGCAGCATGATGGTGAGGTTAGAATTGATAAGCTTATTCTTGTGGGTTGGAAGAATGGAGGAATGAGGAATCTTGTTTCTTGGAGTTGAACTTAGATAGTGAAGGAGATGCAGAGTGGAATAACAATGTACCAATAATAAGCAAAAGAACTAACATTTAATGGTGCTTTAAGGTTAATAAAGCAGCTCATATGATTTATAAGTTTTGAGCCTATTCAGAATCCCCTGAAGTCTCTGCAATTTTAAGCCTTAATAGTTTATAAAACTGCCCAGAGACTTCTGGGACCTACTGTTTAAGTATGAACAAAATACATAGCAAATAAATACAAAGCAATTATAGGAGGTAAAAGCATGAGTAGATGAAGAGATCAGGACAACCTTATTATAGCAGATGAAGCTTAAACTGAGCTTTAAAGAAAATGAAAGTTAAGCAATAGAGGGGAAGGAGATCCTTCAAGGCTTGGTTTATTTAGTGGGTGTAAAATCAGAGAAAGAGGAGACAATATTTTGTGAGGATCAGCAAGGTTAGCTGATGTAACTTGTAGATGCTCAGCAAACACTTGTTTAAGGAGAGTTTCAAGGAAGTCAGGCAAGGAGAGAGAGGGAGGGAGAAAAGAAGGCATTTATTGTTAATGTGTATAAATGATTCTTTAATTTGATTAATTGATATCTTCTTTTAATGGAGTTTGAAATGATTCCTTAGCTCTATCACTTAGTACTCCATGGGCTAATTTAAACTCACTTTGATCTTTCCTAGGTAGGGAGTGATTCTAATAATGAAGTTCTTGTTCCAAACAATAAATGTAGGTATCTGAAATGATCAAACATTGAGGGAGACAAAGTGCCACATACCTGATTTTAGCCATGCTGTGCATTTTCTTTCATGTTCTTGCTCAATCATGAGAATCACTTGTTTGTAGCTTTCTCTTTATAGAGAATATGAGATCTGAACCACAAGATGTTTTTTTAAAGGAAGTAAATAATTTCCTGTGGTGCCTCATTAATTATCACAGTGGTAACTCTGCAACTCTTGTGGAAGTGCTAAAAGGTCACAGGGCAACACGAGGGAAACCATCTTTTTTTCTCTTGGGTCTGTCTCTGATGTCTACACTTGAGAATCTTCAAATAGTTCAAAGCTGAGTCTGTTTCTCTACTCTAAGAAGCCCATTCTGTTTTTTACTAACCCTGGGCAAATCCTGGGACTTTATTTTTCTCACTTATATTAGAACAGGCTCTTACTTATCCCTGGCCTGGAGGATACCAACTGAATAGTTTTGTGCTTCAGTATCTCCCTATGCAGTGGAGCTTTTCACAACACATTAAGAAGTTCTCTATGGCCAGTGTAGATCTATAAGCCATTATAGGATAACTTTCTCTAGTTTAATCTCTACCTAAAGAAAACAATGGAGGGAAAGCACAAAAGGAAATATGATTAATTATGTGAATTATTTTTAATGTCAAATTAAGGTGTACTATCTGCAGCAGAAACTTCTACTTTCGATTATGACTTTATGGTGATGTTGAAAGACTATTGACTTGAAGGCAAAAAAAAAAAAAAAAAAAAAAATTATCAGTGGAAAGACAGCTGAAACCAGAATTGTAGGTGTGGAGTTTAAATACTGCCTGTGTCTTTTCTCTGTGGCCCTGGGCAATCCTCTAAACTAACTCTTTAGCCCTTAGTTTCCTTCTGGAAAATGGGGAGATTAAACTAGATTTCTTCCAAGAGCCTTTTCAGCTCCAGTTATATGATTGTATGACCTTTTTTGATCTCTCCTTGACGTAGTGCTAATAAAAAACTTTATCAATGACTTGAACGAAGATAAAACCCAGAAAGATAACTATGACATTGGATGGTGAGATCCAACAAGATTTAAACCTTATCAAAAGTTGGGCCTAATAGAATAAAATGAAATGTAGCAAGGAGAAATGTAAAAATCTTTTGTTTGGAAAAAAAAATAATTCTCACTAGACCAGAATAGGAGAAATATGGCTATATAACAGTTCATCTGCAAATCTCTAGGAGTGTTAGTGGACTCTCAGTGGGGCAACAAATACTTTCATAAAATATGAATGTGATCTTTATTTGCATTAAGAGGGAAATAGTGGCCACAATCAGAGAAATCAGAGTACTGCTGTTGGCTACACATGTCATATTTCCCCTGGAGTATTGCATTTAGTTCTAAAAGTTAAATTTTAGGGAGAAAATTTATCAGGTGGATAACATTCACAGAAGGACAGAAAGGATGAGAAAACCTGAGTTCATGACTAATGAGTATTGGTTTAAGGAACATTGAATATTTAGTTTGGAGAAGTAGAGACAAGGAAGTAAGGCTTAAAGAGTTGCCATATAGAAGATAGCTCTAGGAGGAATCAGTGGACCTAGAAAAGAGGACAATTTAGGGATGTCCTAAATTTTTCATAGTCTGCCCTGCTTAGTCTCACCCAAAATCTTACTGCAAGTAAATATTTGTAAATTATAGCTATCCAAAAGCGAAATAGGCTATATTTGGAGCTTCCCTCTTTCACTAGAAGTCCTCTGATGATAACCACTTGTTGGAAATGTTGTAGAAGGGACTTTCTGCCAGGGACAGGCTGGGCTAGATGGTCTCTCTTCCCAGCCCTGAAATTCTTTGATTTGTACTTCTGTCTTATTTCTGACACTTACTACCTATTAATGACTTGGCTAAGTCAGTTAATTTTTTGAGCCATATTTTATTGATCCATTAAAAAAATAGTTGATTGTAATTTTATTGCTTAAATCACAGAGCGGTTGATTTTATAATAGAAAGAAATAAAGATCGAACTTAGAGACAGAAAAGATAGAATATAATCTTTGTTTAACCTTTTGTTATTCATAATCATTGACTGCCACTTTTTCTGTCCAAATCTCAATTTCCTTATCTGTAAAATGGCTATTTGTAAAATGACCTATTTCACAGGAAACTTTTGTAAATGAAGCACTTTGGAAATTTTTCTGGTACTTTATAAAGTGAGCTACTAATGTATAATAATGAGTATTTTTAATAGTTTTTATTTACCAGATATATGCATGGGTAATTTCAAAACATTGACATTAGCCAAACCCCCCAAAATGGACCAATACATGTTAAATATGTTAAAGTATAAATTAAATACAATATATATATATATATATATACATGTCCAAACAGTTGTTTTGCTGTACAAAAATAATCGGACTTTGAAATAGTGTACAATTAGCCTGTGAAGGAATTCCAAAATGCAGGCAGCCAAAATTAGAGGGATTGGGATTCTATGTAGTGGTTCATAGTCATCTCCCAGAATTCTTTTGCTGGGTATAGCTGGTTCAGTTCATTACTGCTCTACTGGAACTGATCTGGTTCATATCATTGTTGAAAATGGCCACAGCCATCAGAATTGATCATCATATAGTATTGTTGTTGAAGTATACAGCAATCTCCTGGTACTACTTAATGAGTATTTCTTTATGTAGCACCTGTTAAGTGCCAGGCACTGTGCTAAATGCTTTAAAATATTATGACATTTAATCCTCACAGCAATTTTGAGAAGAGTAGGTGCTGTTATTGTCTCTTTTTTACTCTTGAGGAAACTGATTCAGGCCAAAGTTTAATAGATAGAAAGTAACAGGTCACTTGTTGTCTTAGTTACTTTAGGCCTGTTGCTCTGTCCTTGTGCCATCTAACTGCCTCATATTTAAATACATTATATTATAGCACAAGAAGTCCATTTCAACAGGGATCTATTTAATAATCACTTTTCTTCTCTACTACATAAAGCTTGTTATCTGACAGTATGGCCTCTTTAAGGAGATGGCTAGCAGAAACAAGTCTACCCAAGTGAAAGGAGATTAACACACTGTTGATCAATGGTTTACTTCTTGAAACTTTTTGTCTATCTAGATGCTTCACCCATAGTCTGGCTTTTGGTCTTGTTACTGACTCCAATGTCTGCCCTAGCCTGTAATCTTCAGCTTCTGCTCTTGTGCTCTTTGCTGACATTGTGGCTCCTTTCCTTAGTGCCTAAGACTTTGCCCCTCAATTTTATTGGGCTGGATTCCACAATATGTGAAGTGAGTAATACAATACATCTGGAAAAGTAGGATGGAGCCAGGCTGTTAAGGGCAATTCAAGGCTCTCAGATACTTCTATGACTACAAGAGCCTCTAGTATCAAACTACTGTCCTAAGGTCAAGTAGGTTAAAGAATGAGAAGAGGCCTTTTGATAAGGCACTTAAAGGCAAATGGAAAGCTTCAAAATTTTTTGAGTATTTGAGTAGTCTGTTTAGTAATAGAGTTTGAAACTAGATTGTAAGAATTGTGAAGGATGTTTTGAGGAAGTGGGGATAATGATTGATGATTCTCTTGAAGGGTTTATGTGAGAAATGTAGTATAATTGCTTAAGAGACTTTGGGGATCAAGGGAAGGTTTTTGTAAGGATGGAGGAGACAGGAAATATTTGTGGGAAGCAGGGTGGAGGGTAGTGGATACAAGAGAGATTGAAGATAATAGATGTGATGGAGAATTATTTAGAACTTAAAGTTTCTATAAGAGTTTGAGGGATCATTTCTCCTTCTATTTAGTCCTCACACAAATACTTTCCCACATTTGCTTGCTTTTAGGTTACTAGATTTCTCCCATGGTTGTACCTTACTAACATATGGTGTTCTTCCATTCTCTCCCCTTTTACCTATTTTAGTAAGCAATAATTCATTTGAATAATAAATGCAGCAAAGATGACCTGACAACTTGAAGTTTAAAGTCTTGAAAATTTGGTAGGATTACAGATAAATATAAATTTTAACATCCTTTATTATATATGCTTCATCCCTGGCCAAGATGCCACTATTCTCTCTATCAATCAGCTTTTAAACAGACATTTATTAAGCTTTTATTAAAATGCCATCATTCAGAAATCCAAATTCCATTTTTAGGTACCATTTTCTTTGTCAAGCTATTCATTTCCTAAATCTGGTTTTTTTTTTTTTTTTTTTTTTTTTAATTCCTGAGGTCACTACTTAAAGTTAGTATCTATGAAAAAGACATCATCTAAATCCATGGGGGTCTTAAATTTCTTTCCCAGGATTTCATGATCCTAAGAAGTGTTTTTGTCTCTACATGAATAGCCAGATCATCATGTTTGAGAAATCTCAGACTCTTTATCATGGCCTGCATATAAGCTAAGGTAATAAACACTCATTTTTATTATTTACATCAGATGAATAAATAGTTGCCTCTTTGGAAATCACCAAAAATTACTGCTCATTTCTTTCTCTTCTGTGCGTTACTGGATAAATTCCTTTTTGGTACTACCTTCTTTTTCCTGATTCAGGTCAATTTATTCTGTGTCTGTATGTGCGTACATGCAGAGACATATATCTTGCATAAATTTAGATAACTAGGGATCAGTTTTTGTACCTTCCTCCCTTTTTATTCTATTATAGTGGCTATGGGTACCTTTCATAGAATAATCTCCTATATGTAATTGGTTTGATGTTGAACCAGGAGTGAGAAAGATTTTAAGGTTGGTTCTGCTACTAACAGATTATTTTATGATGAGTCTTTTAATTACTCTGATTTTTAAATTTCTCATCCATACCTTTCTTCCTTACCTTGTAGCCTTGTTGTGAGAATTAAGCAAGAATCTATATAAAAAGTTTTGCTAAGTATAAAGAACAGTAAAATGTAAAATGAAATTATTATTATTATTCATATTAAGGAAAGCAGGACTTGTGATTTTCAGTAATGATATAGGAATTTTCATCTCACAGTAGTCTTTTTATGTATGTACATATTCTTATTTCTCCAATTAGATTTTAAGCTCTTTTAGAGCAAGGATTTTATTGTACATATATACATATAAATAGATAGATAGATAGATAGATAGATAAATCCCCATCATATAGCAGATTGGCATAATAAATAACAATAAATGATACATAAAATTGGAATCTCAATTTCTGAGATTTAGCTCACTTTAAATATTTGCTGCCTGTGAGTAAGTTCATTTGAAACAGTGAAAACCTAATCTAAAAATTACAAAGAACTATCCTTTTTAGAGTATAAACTATGTAATTAGATACACATATAATATTAATGTATAAGTTGCATATAGAAGCAGAGAAATACCTAACATTTATTCTAGTTGAGGGACTGTTTATATATTTGGTAGACCTTTCCTTCTAAAATATGTTTGCATTTCAAGTCAGCAAGATAGAAAAGTATTAAGATAGAAAAGTATTACTTTCTTCATTTCACACTATATTAGTAACATCAGAAAAAAGGATCACTCATGAAATTATCTGTTACTAGACTCCTGAAGGGCAAACCATGTGGCTATTTAGCAATCTCATTTTTATTTGTTCAGCGGTTTCCCAAAGTGAACAAGATATTGCCCTCAATAGGGACGGTAAAGCAATTTATTTAGCTGCTTGTCAGAAGAAACTATCTTTAATACTGCGAATGCAGAGGCTTTTTAGATATACAGCTGTCACAATTACCCAGTGAATGCCATTCTTATAATCATTTGACTTCCCAGGAAAGTAAATCAATGACAAGCAAGAAAGTCCAATAGCAAGTTCATAATATGTTGCTTAAAATGACTTTAGGAACAGATTGAATTAGATTGTTGCTTTTTCTTTATAATTGATTGAGGAACTGTTTTCTTTTCAGTTCCTCTTATTTTAGTGAGATTTCATAAAATATTAGAAAAGGAGGCTCTGAATTCTATATTACAACATTGACATCTAATTAACAATATATATATACATGCATATATGTGTAAATATATATGTATACAGATATTTATGGAAGAGAAGAGACAGAAAGAGAGAGACATAGAAACAGACAGACGCACACAGAGAGACAGAGACAGAGAGAGAGACAGATAGAGACACTGAGAGGGGGAAAGATTGAATTTATTTTTTATAGCCATTACTTTCAGTTCAGGGATTTATACTTTCAAATTATTTCTTTGCCCAGTCTTCTCTATGTCTAGTGACCCCTCTATTCCCTCTCATCCCCAGCTATAGCCAATGCATCCTTATATATAATTAAAGATGGTCTCACACCAAGTTTCTGTTCAATTTTGTAATTGCAAGTATAGAAAAGTAGGCTGCCAGAAATGCTGACATGAACTATTCATATAGTAATCTGGACCACAGGTGACCAGTTATGCTGTGTCTGTGGCTTTATAAGATCTTTTTTTCTATTTTGACCTTAAGTCAGTTATACTGTAGAGGTTATCTGCATAGATAACAGCCCTGGCACAAAAAACCTGATGTTGACAAAGATCACACTTTCTGACTTCCTAAGACATACAAGGAATTCCAAAGTTACCAACTCACTCAAGGGATTAGAAAATGTGAAAGAGGAAATTGAATGTGCTAAATCAATAGACAGATGGTGGTCTGTCTCACCTTTCTCTTTGAAAGCAAACAGGATTTTCAGATTTACAGAATCTTTGGACTGGAGACAGAGATATTTTAACTTTCTTTTTTTCAGATTGCATTTCCAGTTTTTCTATCTTGCTTGCCTGTGCTTCAAAAAGGCTTATTCACTGCTGGCTTTATTTGTTGGTTTTTGTTATCTTGCTCCATGAAAACTGGCTTCTCTTGGAGTCCCAGCACCTGCTGTCAGATTTTAAGCAGTTTTCTCCTCGGCTTTGTTGTTGAATCTTATTTTGGGATCTCCCACCCCTCTACCAATACCCTCACCCTTATTGACCATCTTTGGTAGATGCTGCTGCTTTTGAAAGTTAGGTACAGTCCTGCTGCTGGCCTATGGATAAGTCAACTGACATGCAGACAGTCTTCCCACAGAGAGGCAGCATCTGGGTGTGCATAGAACCATTTTTCTCACAATGCCTCAGTGGGAGTGCCTGTACCTGGTAAGCAAACTATAGAAGGTAATGCAAAAGGGAAGTAATTTCTTTTTAAAAGCCTTTAGATAATGACTCCTCATTGACATGGTTTATTAAATCCTTTGAATAGAAGCTTCCCCTATAGTTCCCCTGTAGGATGGGGATGGGAAAGGGAGGGGAAGAAGGAGACTAAGAAGGCCAGTTTTATTCATTGCTGGACTTTTTTCCCCCCCCAAGGGATAAAACTAGGTAATTCATTTAAAAAGGCATTATTTAAACTAACATTTCTTTCAGCACGTAACCTGTATTTGAAAGCATGATGTATGATGAAAGCAAAACAAAAACATGTGTTCTACTGAGTGCTGCTATTTAAAAAAGAGGATTATAGCGCAAGAAATTTGTGGCACTCAGAAATATGGCATCAAAAATGTAGATGAACATGTTTCTGGCTTGTATGTTAATTAGAAGAAGATGGCATAAGCAATTTATTTGTGTTTCATTTGCTTTGACACTCTTGGGGTCTGTAATATTTCTTTCTTTGCCAAGTGAAAAGTCCAAATATTTAGTGCCAACAGATGTGTAATTTAGCATTATGTGACTTCAAGCATTGAGTACATGCAACTACTAGAACTGAGATTTTTGTTAATTTGCAAGGTGAATGCTCATTTAAAGAAAGCTTGGAGGCAGGCCTGGCTCTAGGCAGCAATAATAAAATAATAGCTTATCTCTCTCAAAAATGGCAGTGAGGAGTCATGGATAAGATAATTTTTCAGTCTGGTTTGAACTTTGCTCTGACACATTGTTGGTGAATAACCCAAGCAAGTCATTTTACTTCTCATTGGTCTAGCCATATCACTAAGACTATAAATAATAGAAAAGCTGCTGATTTGAATTGGTAGAGGGAGTTGATAGAGCAAGACCAAAAAAGAGATCTTTATAGAACATCTTAAGGCTTATAAAACATTTTTACAATAACCAAGTCAAAATGGGCATCTTATCTGAACTTTACGAATGAGAAAATGGAAGCTCTAAGACAGAAAGTAACATGTGTGAGCCAAAGCAGAATCAGTCAACTTAGCAAGCAAATTATTAAGCACTTACTATGTACCAGGCACTGTGCTATGAACTGAGGATATAAATAAAAGCAAAAAAAAAAAATCTTCTTTTGCCCTCAAGAAACTTACATTCAAATGGAGAAGTAGAACTCAGCTGGACTGGATTCTACATCCATTGTCTTTTCAATGACACCATTCTCTTTCTAAAAAGCAGGTGGTATTTGTCTATGTGTCATTCCTCATGGCATCACAATTCCTAGACTAAATCTTTTTTCCCCCCCCAGCTTCTCAAGTTTAACTTCTGTAGTTCTTTACTTGTTCAACTCTTTGACCTTATCTCTGTTGAATCCTTTATTCAAGCACTTATTAAATAATAGCCATATGCTAGACTTATCTGGGGATACAGATAAAAAGAATGAAAAAAAAAATCTGTTTTCAAGAATCTCACATTCTGATGAAGAAGTCTATGAGGACATATGTAAGTGGGAAACTGGTCTACAACTTTGTTTTTCCTTTTCTTCATTTAGGTTTTAGTGCCACATTTGTGTCATAAAAGGAATTTGGTAGGACTACTTCTTTACCTGTTTTTCCAAAGAGTTTACTTAGTATTGCAAATAATTATTCTTTAAATATTTTATAGGATTCACTTGTGAATCCATTTGGTCCTGGAGATTTTTTCTTAGGAAGTTCATTAATGATGAAATTTCTTTTTTTAATTTTCAATTTTTTTTTCCAAAATAGGGTTAAGTATTGTATTTTCTTTTCTGTTAATCTGGACAATTTATACTTTTGTAAATATTCCTCCATTTCATTTAAAATTTTCAGATTTGTTGGTATATAATTGGACAAAATAGCTCCTAATAATTGCATTAAAATCTCTTCCTTTGTGGTGAATTTAATTTTTTTTGCTTTGTTTTTGATATTGATATTTTGGCTTTCTTTTTTCCTTTTTTTTTTTTATGATTACATTAACCAGTGGTTTATTTTAATTCTTTAAATCAGCTCCTAATTTTTATTTATTAGTTCAATGGTTTTCTTCAATTTTATTAATTTCTGCTTTGATTTTCAGGTTTTAATTTAATCCCCATTTTAATTGGGGATCTTTGATATGTTTTCTTTCTAGTTCTTTTAGTTCAGTGCCCAATTTATTGATCTGTTCTTCTTTATTTTGTTGATTTGGAGATATAAATATACTACAATAAATTTTGGTATATTGTCTCATTGGAAATTTTCTATTTTATCTACTTAGCCATAGAACATCAAATATAAAATAATAACAGGATAGCAATTTGTATTTTAGAACCTTTCCTTATGAACCCCACTTAAAAATGAGAGAAGAATTGGGTAATAATAATATTACAGACGATATCACTGTATTTATGATTGGAGAATTTGGGTTGAAATCCCACTTGTACCTCTAATTCTTGAATGAAGTTAGGAGAGCCAATTAACTATGTTGAGACTTCATTTCCTCAGATATAAGTTGAGGGATCATTCACCTACAACTGGAAGAGCTTTCAGTGATTATCTAACCCAAACCTCCTCATTTTATAGATGAAGAAATTGAGGCATAGGGAGGCTAAATTATTTACCAAGATCTTACAGGTATTAAATATCATATGCAGGATTTAAACCTAGGCAATCTGACTTTAGATTCCTTCATTCCATGATGTTTATTAAGGGCTTTTCTTGAAGATCTTTAAAGTTCTCTCCATCTTGAAATCTACCTCAGTAAAATATAGAATGATCAGGATCAAATGCTTGAGCAGAAGAAATAAGTATTTATCTCTTTTTCTAAAGCAGGGGAGATAGAAGTGAAAGGAAGTATAAAAATCTGAAATTACAAAGTTCATTTTAATATGGTACTTTGTGCTTTTTGTACTTCCAATAAATGCTAAGCTCTTTTCAGCTACACTTTTAAGAAAAAAAAATTATATATGTAGTAAGTCAAATTTAGATTTTCATGGTTTTTTTTTGACTGCCAATCAGATACCTCAGTGATTTTAAGTAGATATTTTCAAATTATATTGCCAACCATGGGAACTTTTTAATAGTAAAAAAAAAAAAAAAATCAAAGCAAAACAAAACAAAAGCTATATATAAGCTGTCATAGTTTTCCTACTTACTGGTCTTCAAAATTGCTATTGATGTTTTAAAAAACTCAAAGATTTTCTTTCCTTATTCTGTTGACAACATAAATGCAACTGTACTTAACCTTTATTACTGACATTTATATTTAAATTATTTAAAGTGGCATATCATTTGAAGTGGGTGAGATATTTGCTTTGTTCTATTACTACTGATGTAGTTAATCTGATATTTTATTTTAAAATGTTGAATTCAGCAATTTGGTTCTTTTAAGACTTTTGTCACGTAACCAATCTAAGAGAATAGAAGATAGTGAGGAACTAACAGAGTTTTGTAGTTTTCTAGAATGTTTTTCTAGGAAGGAAAAGGCCCAGAGGGGAAACTATAATTGCAACTATAGGTAGTGTAAAATATGGTTCAATTTTTAAAGCAGCAAATTGTACTTTTATATCTGGTTTAGGTTTTATTTGATCATGTTTCTTTTTAGAAGTTGTGCTTGATTACATTTTTCTCATTTTTATTGCAGAATAATCATCTTCTTTGTACTTTAGCTGAAAACTTGAGAGAAGGAATGCTATTCCATCTTTTCTGTTCACCTGTTTAATCTTCTTTGTACTCTGATTTTTTATTACCATTGCACTCAAACTCACTCTTTACTCCCCTACCTATCTCCCATCACAAGGCTACTCACCCCATTACACTATGGTCTCAGGAATGCCTGATACTTAGGTAGCAAACTTGCTTTTCCTTTCCCAGTGCCATCTTCTGACTCCCTCCTGGTGACAAACTTCTTGGCCTCACTTTTTTTTTTTAAATTAAAGCTTTTTTTATTTTCAAAACATATGCATTGATAATTTTCAACATTTACCCTTGAAAAACCTTGTGTTCCAAATTGTTTTCCTTCTTTTCCCCCTTCTCCAGACAGCAAGTAACCCAATATATGTTAAACATGTGCAGTTCTTCTATACATATTTCCACAATTATTATGCTGCACAAGTAAAATCAGATCAAAAAGGGAAAAGGTGAGAAAGAAAACAAAGTGCAAGCAAACAACAACAAAAGAGTGAGAATGCTATGTTGTCATCCATATTCATTTCTCACAGTCCTCTCTCTGGGTGTAGATGACTTTCTCCATCACAAAATCATTGGAACTGGCCTGAATCAGCTCATTGTTGAAAAGAGCCTTGTCCATCAGAATTAATCATTGTATAATCTTGTTATTGCTGTGTATAAGGTTCTCCTGGTTCTACTCACTTCACTTAGCATCAGTTTATGTAAGTCTCTCCAGGCCTTGCTGAAAAGAGTGCTGCATTTCTTATAGAACAATAATATTTCATAACATTCATATACTATAACTTATTCAGCTACTCTCCAATTGATGGGGATTCACTCAGTTTTCAGTTCCTTGCAACTACAAAAAGGACTGCTACAAATATTTTTGCACATGTGGGTCCTTTTCCTTTTTTTTATAATACCTTTGGAACACAGGCCCAATAGAGACACTGTGTATGCACAGTTAGATGGTTCCAAATTGCTCTTGGGGATGGTTAGATCAGTTCACAATTCCACCAACAATATATTAGTGTCCCAGTTTTTCCACATCTCCTCCACTAGTCATCATTACCTTTTCCTTCCATCTTATCCAATTTGAGAGGTGTATAGAGATACTTCAGAATTGTCTTAATTTGTATTTCTTTGAATAATAGTGATTTAAAGTATTTTTTCATATGACTAGAAATGATTTTAATTTCTTCATCTGAAAATTGTGTTTATATCCTTTAACCTTTTATCAATTGGAGAATGCTTTGTATTCTTATGAATTTGAATCAATTCTCTATTTATTTTAGAAATGGGAATTTTATCAGAACCCTAGGATGGAAAATTTAATCTTGTCTGCATTGATTTTGTATTAAAACTTTTTAACTTAATATCTTCAAAATTATCCATTTTGCATTCCATAATGTACTATAGTTCTTCTTTGGCCACAAATTTCTTCCTTCTCCACAGATCTGAGAGGTAGACCATTCTATGTTCTTCTAATTTGCTTTATAGTATCACTTTTCATGTCTAAATCATGAACCCATTTTGACCTTATTTTGGTATAGGTTGTTAGATATGGGTAAATGCCCAACTTCTGCCATACTAATTTCCAATTTTCCCAGCAATTTTGTCAAATAGTGAGTTGTTATCGCAGAAGCTGGGGATATCAAGCAATAGATTATTATAGTCATCGACATCTTGTGAAATTAATCTATTCCACTGATCTACTACTCTCTTTCTTAGCCAATACCAAATATTTGCTGCTTTTGATATAGTTTTAAGTCTGGTACAGCTAGACCACCACCATCATTTGCATTTTTCCAATAATTCTCTTGAAATTCTTGACTGTTTTTTCTTCCAGATGAACTTTGTTATTATTATTTTTTTTTCTAGCTCTGTAAAATAATTTATTGGGAGTTTGATTGGTTGGGCACTGAGTAATTTAGGTAGTATTGTAATTTTTATTATATTAGCTTGGCCCACCCATGAGTACTTGATCTTTTTCCAATTGATTCAATATGACTTTATTTGTGTGGAAAGTATTTTGTAGTTGTGTTCATATAGTTCCTGACTTTGCCTTGGCAGGTAGATCCCCAAATATTTATATTATCAGTTATTTTGAATGATGTTTCTCTTTGTATCTCTTGCTGCTGGACTTTGTAACATATTAACAAACTGATGATTTATGTGAATTTATTTTGTATCCTGCAACTTTGCTAAAGTTGTGAAATATTTCTAATAGATTTTTAGTTGTTTCTCTAAGTATAGCATCATATCCACAAGGAATGATAATTTGGTTTCCTCAGTTCCTACTCTAATTTCTTTCATCTCTTTTTCTTCTTATTGTCAAAGCTAACATTTCTAATACAATATTGAATAGTGATAGTGGGCAACCTTGTTTCATCCCTGATCTTATTGGGAATTCGTTTATCCCCATTACATATGATGCTTACTGATAATTTTAAATAGATGCCACTGATCATTTTAAGGAAAATTCCATTTATTCCCATATTCATTAGGGTTTTTAATAGGACTGAATATTGGAGCTTGCCAAATGGTTTTTTCTCTGCATTTATTGAGATAATTATATAATTTTTGTTAATTTGGTTATTGTTGTAATGAATTATGTTAATAATTTTCCAGTGAAGGTTATGGAATATTATTGCTCTGTAAGAAATGACCAGCAGGAGGAATACAGAGAGGCCTGGAGAGACTTACATCAACTGATGCTGAGTGAAATGAGCAGAACCAGAAGATCACTATACACTTCAACAACAATACTGTATGAGGATGTATTCTGATGGAAGTGGAAATCTTCAACATAAAGAAGATCCAACTCACTTCCAGTTGATCAATGATGGACAGAAATAACTACACCCAGAGAAGGAACACTGGGAAGCGAATGTAAATTGTTAGCACTACTGTCTATCTACCCAGGTTACTTATACCTTCGGAAGCTAATAATTAATGTGCAACAAGAAAATGGTATTTACACACATATATTGTATCTAGGTTATATTGTAACACATGTAAAATGTATGGGATTACCTGCCATGGAGGGGGGGGAGGGAGTGGAGGGAGGGAGGAGATAATTTGGAAAAATGAATAAAAAAATAAAATTAAAAAAAAATAATAACAATAATTTTCCAGTCCTGCATTCCTACTTGGTAGAGTGTATTATCCTGGGGATAATTTGCTGAATGGCTTTGCTTATATTTTATTTAACATTTTTACATCAATATTCATTAGGGAAACTGATCTATCATTTTCTTTATTTTGAATCTATGTGGTTTAGCTATCAATACAATATCTGTGTCATAAAAGGAATTTGGTAGAACTTCTTTCCCTATTTTTCCAAACAATTTGCACAGTATTGGAATTAATTGTTCTTTAAATGTTTAGTAGAATTCACATATAAATCCATCTGGCCCTGGAGATTTTTTTAAGGGACTATAATGATTAATAGCTTGTAAAATTTCTTTTTTTTTTCCAAAACAGGACTATTTAAGTAATTTTTTTTTTCTCCGTTAATCTGGGCAGTCTATATTTTTTTTGTAAGAATTCATCCATTTCACTTAGATTATCACATTTATTGGCATACAACTGAGAAAACTAACTCCTAATTATTGCTCTAATTTCTTCTTCATTAGTGGAAAGTTCTCCCTTTTCATTTTTGATAATAATTTGATTTTTAAAAAAAAATTTAATCAAATTAACTAAAGGTTTATCTATTTTTTTTCATAAAACCAACTCAGTTTTGTTTATTAGTTCAATTGTTTTTTACTTTCAATTTTATTAATCTGCCCTTTTATTTTCAGCATTTCAAACTTGGCATTTAATTGGGGGTTTTTAATTGATCTTTCTCTAGCTTTTTTAGTTTCATACCAATTCATTGAACTTTTCTTTCTCTATTTTATGCAAATAAGCATCTAGAAATATAAAACTTCCTCTAAGAACTGCTTTGTATGTACCCCACAAATTTTAGTATGCTGTCTCATTATTGTCATTCTCTTGAATGAAATGATTGTTTATGTCTATGATTTGTTGTTTCACTCACTCATTCTTCAGATTATTTAGTTTCTAATTAATTTTTGGTCTATTTTTCCTTGGCCTTTTATTACAAGTAATTTTATTGCATCATGATCTGGAAAGGATGCACTTACTATTTCTGGCTTTTTGCATTGATTTTGAGGTTTTTATGCCCTAATACATGATCAGTTTTTGAATAGGTTCCATGTACCACTGAGAAAAAAAATATATTCCTTTCTGTCTCCATTCAATTTTCTTGAAAGATCTATTTATACCTTACTTTTCTTTTTTTACTCCAGCTGAAGTATAATAGATTCTGCTCCAGTCTTTTACCCTTACTTTGTATGTATCACTTTGTTTTAAATGTGTTTCTTTAAATTACATATTATAGGATTGTAGGATTTTGGCTCTTAATCCAGTCTGTTATTTGAAATTCCTAACTCTCTGTTTCCCACCATCTTATTTTCTCCATGTTACACTTTTCTCTTTCCTTTCCCCATTTTCTTCCTTCCCAATGTTTTGCTTTTTACTACTATCTCCCTCAAACAACCCTCCCTTTTTTACAGCCCCTTCTCTTTTTTTATACCTTTCCCTTCTACTTCTGTTCTTCTATAAGTCTTCTCCTTTCCTTTTCCCTTTCCTCTCCAACTTCCCTGTAGGGTATAATTAGTTTTTCTGTGAAGTTAAGTATGTCTGATATTTTTTCTTTGACCTAAATCTGCTGAGAGTTATGGTTCATGCAGTGCTTGCTCTTTCCCTTTTTTCCCCTCAGTCATAATAGGTCTTTTTAAAAACTCTTCATGAGATGTAATTCACTCCATTTTATCTTTATTTTCCTCTTCTTCCTAGTACAACCCTCTCTCCACCTCTAGTTTCTTTTTTATGTCATCACAATAAAATCAAATTATGCCTATATCTTCTAAGTATACCCATAGCAGACATACAATTATAAAGAGCTAAACATATCATCTTCCTATATAAGGAAGCTTTTTAACTTTTAAAAGAAACAGTTATTAATTTTTTTTCTTTCCTTATTATCTTTTTATGCTTCTCTTGAGTTCTGTATTTGATCAAATTTATTTCAGCTCTGGTCTTTTCATTAGAAATAAATGAAACTCCTTTGTTTCATTGATTGCTTATCTTTTGCCCTGAAAGATAATGCTTAATTTTGCTTGATAGTTGATTCTTGGCTGTAATCCAAGTTCCTTTGCCCTGTAACACATCATATTCCAGGCCATTTTATCCTTTAAAGTTGAAGCTGATAGATCCTGGGTATCTCTGATTGTGGCCCCTTGATATTTGAATTGTTTCTTTCTGGCTTATTGCAATATTTTGACCTTGATCTAATAATTCTAAAATTTAGCTACAATATTCCTTGGAGTTTTCATTTTGGGGTCTCTTTCAGCAAGTGATTTGGGAATTCCTTGGCAATTTTACTCTCTAATTTTAGGATATCAGGACAGTTTTCTTGATGATTTCCTGAAAGATCATGTCTAGGCTTGTTTTTTCATCATAGTTTTCAGGTAATCCAGTAATTCTTAGCTTGTTTCTCCTGGATCTATTTTCCATGTCAGTTATTTTCCCAATGAGATATTTTACACTTTCTTCTACTTTTTCTTCTTCTTCTTCTTTTTTTTTTTTTTTGTTTGATTTTTGATGTCTCATTGAGTTATTCACTTTGATTTGTTCAATTCTAATTTTTAGTGAATTATTTTCTTCAATGAACTTTAAAAAAATCTATGCTTTTGCATTTGGCAAATTGAACTTTTAAATGAGTTATTTTGTTCATTGGATTTTTTTTACATTTCGCAAATTATATTTTTCAATGAGTTGGTTTCTTTTTCCACTTTATCAAATCTATTTTGTAAAGAGTTATATGCCTTTCCCAGTTTGTTAAATCTTTTTTTTTAAGGAGTTTTTTTCAGATGCATCTCCTAGATGCAAATTTATTTTTCCAAACTCTCCTGCAAAATTCCTTTCCCCATTTTTCTTGTAACTCTGTTTTAAGATTCTTTTTTAATTCTTCCAAGACAGCCTTGTGAGATGGAGTCTAACTCATATCACCCTTTGGGGCTTCATCTGAAGATATTTTGCCTTTAGTGTTCTGAAGATTTGAGGTCTGTTCTTCTGTCTCCATAAAAACTATCTGTGGACAGAGATCTTGTTGGTTTTTGTTTGTTTGTTTGTTTGTTTTTTGTTCACTTAAGATTGAGATTTGCCCTTAGGGCAAAAGGGATATTATCCCAAATTTCCTCAGTAAGTAACAGCAACTTCATGCTGCCTTGGGGCCAGTGCTGCTGGTACTTATATTTCTGGTGTTTATGAGCATTTGTTTATGGGGTTATTTTATTTTATTTTATTTTTAATAATTTTTATTATATATTTTTATATAATATTATCCCTTGTATTCATTTTTCCAAATTATCCCCCCCTCCCTCTGCTCCCTCCCCCCGATGACAGGCAATCCCATACATTTTACATGTGTTACATTATAACCTAGATACAATACATGTGTGTAAATACCATTTTCTTGTTGCACAATAAGCATTAGATTCCGAAGGTACATGTAACCTGGGTAGATAGACAGTAGTGCTAACAATTTACATTCACTTCCCAGTGTTTCTTCTCTGGGTGTAGCTACCTCTGTCCATCATTGATCAACTGGAAGTGAGTTGGCTCTTCTTTATGTTGAAGAGTTCCACTACCATCAGAATATATCCTCATACAGTATTATTGATGAAGTGTACAGTGATCTTCTGGTTCTGCTCATTTCACTCAGCATCAGTTGATGTAAGTCTCTCCAAGCCTCTCTGTATTCCTCCTGCTGGTCATTTCTTACAGAGCAATAATATTCCATAACCTTCATATACCATAATTTACCCAACCATTCTCCAACTGATGGACATCCATTCATCTTCCAGTTTCTAGCTACAACAAAAAGAGCTGCCACAAACATTTTGGCACATATAGGTCTCTTTCTGCTCTTTAGTATTTCTTTGGGATATAAGCCCAGTAGTAGCACTGCTGGGTCAAAGGGTATGCACAGTTTGATAACTTTTTGGGCATAGTTCTAAATTGCTCTCCAGAATGGCTGGATTCTTTCACAACTCCACCAGCAATGTATTAGTGTCCCAGTTTTCCCACATCCCCTCCAACATTCATCATTATTTGTTCCTGTCATCTTAGCCAATCTGACAGGTATGTAGTGGTATCTCAGAGTTGTCTTAATTTGCATTTCTCTGATCAGTAGTGATTTGGAATACTCTTTCATGTGAGTGGATATAGTTTCAATTTCTTCATCTGAGAATTGTCTGTTCATATCCTTTGACCATTTATCAATTGGAGAATGGTTCGGTTTCTTATAAATTAGGGTCAGTTCTCTATATATTTTGGAAATGAGACCTTTGTCAGAACCTTTGCTTTTAAAAATATTTTCCCAATTTGTTACTTCCCTTCTAATCTTGTTTGCATTAGTATTGTTTGTACAGAAACTTTTTAGTTTGATGTAATCAAAATCTTCTATTTTGTGATCAATAATGATCTCTAGTTCTCCTCTGGTCATAAATTCCTTCCTCCTCCACAGGTCTGAGAGGTAGACTATCCTCTGTTCCTCTAATCTATTTATTTTCTCATTCTTTATGCCTAAATCATGGAGCCATTTTGATCTTATCTTGGTATATGGTGTTCAGTGTGGATCCATATCTAATTTCTGCCATATTAATTTCCAGTTTTCCCAACAGTTTTTTCCAAATAATGAATTTTTATCCCTAATGTTGGTATCTTTGGGTTTGTCAAAGATTAGATTGCTATAGATGTACCCTTTTTTGTCCTTTGTATCTAATCTGTTCCACTGATCTACCGGTCTATTTCTTAGCCAATACCAAATGGTTTTGGTGACTGCTGTTATATAATATAGCTTTAGATCAGGTACACTTAGACCACCTTCCTCTGAGTTTTTTTTTTCATTAGTTCCCTTGCAATTCTCGACCTTTTATTCTTCCATATGAATTTTGTTGTTATTTTTTCTAGGTCATTGAAATAGTTTCTTGGGAGTCTGATTGGTATAGCACTAAATAAATAGATTAGTTTGGGGAGTATTGTCATCTTTATTATATTCGCTCGGCCCATCCAAGAGCACTGAATGTCTTTCCAATTATTTAAATCTGACTTTATTTTTGTGGCAAGTGTTTTGTAATTTTTCTCATATGATTCCTGACTTTTCTTTGGTAGATGGATTCCCAAATACTTTATACTCTCAACATTTGTTTGGAATGGAATTTCTCTTTGTATCTCTTGCTGTTGCATTTTGTTAGTGATATATAAAAATGCTGAGGATTTATGTGGATTTATTTTGTATCCTGCCACTTTGCTGAAATTTTGAATTATTTCTAGTAGCTTTTTAGCAGAGTCTTTGGGGTTCTCTAAGTATACCATCATGTCATCTGCAAAAAGTGATAGTTTGATTTCCTCATTTCCTACTCTAATTCCTTGAATCTCTTTCTCGGCTCTTATTGCTGAGGCTAGCGTTTCTAGTACTATATTGAATAGTAATGGTGATAGTGGGCAACCTTGTTTCACTCCTGATCTTACTGGGAAAGGTTGCAGTTTATGGGGTTATTTTAGAGTTCAGGGCTCACTATTCATCTTTTGTAGTTGCATTGGATGTTTTGCAGCTAGTTGCTGATCCACTGGCTTCTGAACCAGGACAGTGTATCCAATGCTGTTGTATGTTGCCTAAGAGTTTCATGGTAGATTCCCCTGAGATACCACACTGTCCTGTGTTCCTGTACTGTGACTGGGCTGGGCAACCTCCTCCCTCCTTTCACCCTCCCCATGTCTGATTGAAACAGACCTTTTCTGAAGTTCTTTCAAAGTATCTTCTGCTGGAAACTTGTTACATTCCAAAAATTTGTGGGTTCTGTCACTCCAAAACCAGCTCAGAAGCTTGATCTGGTATTGCTCTGAGGGATGCCAGGAGGAGCTCTTATAAAAACCTGTTTGCTCTCTGTCATCTTGACTCCATCCAGGCCTCTTTTTCTTATGCTAATTGTACTTTCACTCATTCCTCACCTTACTTCTAGAGGTGGAGCAGTTGGAATGCTCCTGGCTTCCCATTGCCACTTTTAAGCTCTTTGTGTAAAATCATCACTCAATAACCCCTACTCCTTTGAGACTCATCCACTCCATATCTATACTCAACAGACTAGGAACAAGTAGATTAGTATGTTGGGTTATAGTCTGCACCATTGGGAGTAATGTCTATTTTAGTGAAATTTGAGATTCATTAAACTTAAGAAAATATTATATCCCCAATAAAATCTTCTTGAGACCACAGAGACTGTTTTGCTTCTGTCTTTCTCTATGTCCTAATACAGTCCTTACAACTGAGTTTGATTTTAATAAATATTTGTTCATAGAATTGATGCTTATAAAAGCTAAGTGTCTTGCTGAAATTCACATTGATAATAAATAGAGCAAAGCTTCTAGCTTGTGTTTTGTGGATCCCAGTCCAGTACTCTTTTTACTACGTTTTAAAATCTTCTTGAATTTCTTCTATACTCCTTTAAACCATCATATCTCATGCAGTATGTGACTTTTCTTGGAACAATCAAACTGTCCTTATCACCATGAAAAATACAAAATAAAACCAAGAAGAAAAAAGAAACATTCTCCATAGTAAATTTGTTTTTAAAAATAGTCTGAAGGAATGCTTGTCAATTGATTTTTACTGATATTATGACTTGGCATTTCAGTGAGTGAAGATGAAAAAAAAAAAAAAAAAAGTAGGAAGACAGTAGTTGAAAGACATATGTCGAACTTTTTGCTTAATATTTAAATACCTGTAAGTCAGAAGCCATTTCTAATATGTATTTCAGTGCCCAGAGGACTCAATACACATCCATTCAGCCACTCATTCTCATAAGTAGTTTCCAAATTTCATTTGTTATATGACAAGAAAATAATGGGATAGATTCCACACCAGTTGAGAAGATATCAGGGTCATTAATTTAATAGTCAAGGCTCATCTAATCCAATGAGGGTAGGAGTTCAGAATTCCAGAATGGGTCAGAGAAACAGCCTGGCAGACTGGAGTTTGGCTGAATGTTGCATTTTGTCTAATTATTGAATTGTGTGGCCTCAATAAATCTGAGATCTGTTTCATATAAGACCATACCCACTTGGCTTGATCTATATCTGGCCACTGGACCCTCCCTCATTTAAATCCATTTCACTTGTATGCCATGGCATCAACTGCTTGATGCCATGGTTCCCCTTCAAGAACAAAGGATAAAGAATATTGCCTAAGACTACCTACTTATTTTTACATAGCTCAGAGGTTACATTCTATATGGGATTTTAATGTTCTCTCCCTCTTCAAATTACTTTGAATAATTTTGTATGTATATTGTTATACATGTATTTACAAAATCACATATTTTTTATATAAATGTATATATGAGTGTGTTTGTGTGTGTGTGTGTGTGTTTGTGTGTGTGTTTGTGTGTGTATGCATGTGTCCTAATAGATATAGAACAGTATGTTGAGTCTGGAAAACCTAACTCTGGCACATCCTGAATGCTTGAGTCTGGCCAGTCACTTAACCTCTAAGTCACACTCATTCTAAAACTGTAAATTGCTGAGAAAATGCTGATTCAGGGATTTCCTGTATCAATGAAATCAAAGATCTAGTCCCTATTTCTTATTTTGAATAACTTTATTATTCAGTTATTTCTGTAATGTCTGACATCATGACCCTATTAAAAGTATTTTCTTAGTAAAGATACTAGAGTAATCTATTTTTTCTTCTTCAGTTCATTTTATAAGTGTAGAACTGAGGCAAACAGGATTAAGTGACTTGCTCAGAGTCCCACCTTGAATTTATTTATCCATGCATATGCTGTATCCCCAAAATAGAATGGAAAATCTTTGGGAGTCAGGGGTTGTTGATATATTTCTAGAACTTAGCAACATAGTGCCACATCATAAGCTCTTAATAAAAGTTGAAAAATAAATAGTACCATTAGAATTCCAGTAGTCTTATACCAATAGCCATTATCTAAAATAATTGAATTAAATAATGATGAGATTAATGTTGTTACCTTCTCTTGAAATTCAGGCCTAGCTAATCTGAGATACTTAAAGAAAACAAAACAAAACAAAACAAAACAACTAATCTTTTCCATGGAAAACACAAGATAGGATGGTTTAAAGATGGAAAGAAGAAAGCCAGGAAGTTTTAAGGGTGTATTGAAGAGTAATGGATTTGCACTCATAGTACCAAACATAGAACTTAGTATCTATGAGAATATCAGAAAGGCATAACTTTTATAAACATCAGTTCTATGAAGTTATTAAAATCATACTCCTTCCATATGGCTCCTTCTATATGAAAAGAAGCACATTAAAATACAAAGAGCACTAGATTTGCAGTTAGAGGCTCTGGGGTCAAATACTGGGTAAATCACAATTACCTTAGGCGTAAGTGTATTTTTCTGTAAAATGATACTTTTAGACTGGATGCGTTTTAAAAGTCCTTTTAGCTCTAAAGATTCAATTCTATGATTTGGTGAAATCAATATTCTTACAGCGTGGAATAATAATTCAAAGGAACCCAAAGGAGGAAGACTTAGAGAGCTTAAGTCTCATAAGGAGAAAAGTTGAAGAATGTGAATCAGGAACTTGTTGCAAGGGATCTAGAAGCTGACAAAGGAATCAAAACAGAAATCAAGGAACTGTAGGAATCATCAATGTAAGAATTCAAAAATTCAAAGAATGAGCTTTGGGGCTTTTTAATTGTCACTAATGGCCTAATTTCCTGCTCAGCATCTTCTTTGCTAGTCTTAAACATAATCCCTGCCCTTGTCTGTCCTCCTGTGCAACTATAGGGCCCAGATGAGAACCCCAACCAAGTGACTTACCCCATTTGCTATCTCAGATGACTCTTATTCCTCCTTTACCTTGCTTATATTAGCCACTATTAGATTAGAAAGTAAGGAGCCTGCTAATAATATGCTGACATGAAGCCAGAGTATGCATATGGGGGAAGAGGTAAAAGTGGTGAGGAAATATACCTTGTAAGAGGTAATGTTTCTGATAGAAATAGGACTGCGACAACTTGAGGGGAGACTCTAGGAAAACAAGAGCTAAATCCAACTGTACACCAAAAAAGCCCTTGAATCTTCATATGAATCCAGGTAGAATTTGGGAAGCTTCCTGATGAAAGGATTAAGTTAATTGATTAATTGTTATTATTATTTTTGCTGAGACATTTGGGGTTAAGTTACTTGCCCAGGATCACACAAATAGGAAATATTAAGTGTCTGGGATAGGATTTGAACTCGGGTCCTCCTGACTGTAGGCTAGTACTCTATTCACTGTACCATCTAGCTTCCCCAAAGGTTTAAATTATTTCATGGGGCATATGTTCATTTTCAATATTATTTTTGTTGTCAGGTATTTGTTCTTGAAGAACAACAATGACTTCATTAGGGTGATGATTTTGGGGAAGGATTTTTTTTTGCAAGGCAATTTGGATTAAGTGACTTGACCAGGGTCACACAGCTAGTAAGTGTAAAGTATCTGAGATTGGATTTGACTTCACTATGCCATGCAGTTACCTTTGACAGGATTTTTAAATAACTACTTCTGTCCTGTTCATTTTTTAGTTATGATTTCTTAAATCTATCTCTGAAAAACAAGATTTAAAATAATGGTTATAAAGGAGTCCACTGATTCTTTGGACCGGCTCTTTGTATTTCAGCATTTTAATACTTGAGACAAATACAAAAGATGGTTAAGCAATGAGGAAATCTGACTTCTTCTGTTATATTAGCAGCTTCATCACTGAAGTCCATACCTTCTCTTCCTCCTTTTCTTTGTATTCTTTTTTTTAGGGTCAGTGACTCTAGCTGCATAGTATTATCCTTAAAAGGATACCAGTGTAGGGAGCCAAAATGGTGGAGATGACACAGGTTTCTTTCTGACCTTCTCCTACAATCCTCAGACTAATTAGCAAATCCAGCCTCTGAATTAACTCTGGACTGGCAGAATCCACAAATATTGAGAGTGCAACAAATTATCAATAGAAGATAATTTTGAAGATCACCAGAAAAGGTCTGTTTCAACTGGAAATGGGAGGGAGTCAACGAAACACAAGCAGCTGAGTACAAATGCTAGTGCAGATAGTATGAAGTTCTGGAACAGGGCAGACTCCACTGTTGTTGTGGACTCTGCATGGCAGAGAATCTCTGGAGAGGAATCTACAGGAATCTACAGCTGTGTTGTAGTTCTGCCCTGACTGCAAGCCAGAAAATCAGCAGAGAAGTCATAAAACATCCAACACAAACATAAAAGATCAATAGTGAACCCTGAAATGCCAAAATCTCATGGGACCTGATTATGCCCACCCAGCACTGGAAGTGAGTCAGCACTGACCCAGCACAGTTGTGGTTGCTTATAGAGGAAGCTGCTGCTTGTAGAGGAAGCTTGGAAAACCTCCCCTGCCCTAAAAGCAAACCTTAATCTTTTTAAAAAATGAGTAAAAAAGTAAAGAGGACTCTGATGATAGACAGCTTTTATGATGAAAGAAAAGAACAGATTTCAAACCCTGACGAGACTAAAGGGCAGATTAACTCCAGATGAAGCCCAAAAGGTCATGTAACCTGGTCCCCATTACACAAGGCTCTCCTAGAAGAAATTAAAAAGGCTCTTAAAAGAGCTAGAAGAAAAATGGGGAAAGGAAATGAGAAATTTATAAGAAGGTTTTAGAAAAAGAAATAGAACAAGCTATTAATCAACTCTTTAAGAAAAAAATCCCCAGGACCAGATGGATTTACATGTGAATTCTACCAAATATTTAAGGAAAAATCAACTCCAATGATATATAAGTTATTTGAAAAAATAGGGAATGAAGGACTCCTACCAAATTCCTTTTATGACACAGACATGGTATTGATACCTAAAGCAGATAGGACAAAAACAGAAAATTATATACTAATTTCCCTAATGAATATTGATGTAAAAATCTTAAATAAAATATTAGCAAAGAGATTACAGAAAATCATCCCCAGGATAATACACCACGACCAAGTAGGATTTATATCAGGAATGCAGGACTAGTTCAATATTAGGAAATTGACTATATCAATAACCAAGTTAACAAAAAGCATATGATTATCTCAATAGATGTAAAAAAAAAGCATTTGATAAAATCCAACATCTATTTCTTATAAAAAACACTAAAGACTATAGGAATAAGTGGACTTTTCCTTAAAACAGTCAGTAACATCTATTTAAAACCATCAGCAACCATCATATGTAATGGGGATAAACTAGAAACATTCCCAAGTGGTGAAACAAGATTGCCCCCTACCATTATTATTCAATATTGTACTAGAAATACTAGTTTTGGCAATAAGGGAAGAAAAAGTGATTAAAGGATTTAGAGTAGGTAATGAGGAAACCAAAATTATCACTCTTTGCAGATGATATTATGGTATACTTAGAGAACCCCAGAGAATCAATTAAAAAGCTATTAAAATAATCCACCACTTTAGCAAAGTTGCTGGATACAAAATAAATCTACATAAATCATCAGCATTCTTATACATCATTAACAAAATCCAACAGGAAGACATATAAAGAGAAATTCCATTTAAAATAACTTTTGATAATATAAACTATTTGGGAATTTATCTGCCAAGGGAAAGTCAGAAACTATATAAATAAAACTACAAAACACTTTCCACAGAAATAAAATTAGATCTAAGCAATTGGAAAAATATCAAATCCTCTTGGATAGGTCTAGCAAATATAATAATGACAATACTACCTAAACTAATCTATTTATTTAGTATTATACTAATCAAACTTCCAAGAAACTATTTTACTGACTTAGAAAAAAATAACAAAATTCATCTGGAAGAACAAAAGTTTAAGAATTTCTAAAGAATTAATGAAGAGAAAAGCAAATAAAGGTGGCATAGCTGTACCAAATCTAAAACTATATTATAAAGCAGTGGTCGTCAAAACCATTTTGTACTGGTTAAGAAATAGAGAAGTTTTTCAGTAGAATAAGTTAGGGTTCACAGAACAAAATCGTCAATGACTACAACAATCTAGTATTTGAGAAACCCAAAGGCCCCAGCATTTGGGATAAGAATTCACTATTTGATAAAAACTGTTGCGAAAATTGGAAATTAGTATGGTGGAAAATAGGCGTAGACCCACACATAACACCATATACTAAGATAAGGTCAAAATGGTTCATGATATAGAAATAAAGAATGTTATTATAAACAAATTAGAAGAACACAGGATAGTTTACCTCTAGGATTTATGGAAGATGAAGGAATTTGTGACCAAAGAAGAACTAGAGATCATTATTGATCACAAAATAGATAATTTTGATTACATTAATTTAAAAAGGTTTTGTACAAACAAAACCAATGCAGACAGATTAAAAGGGAAGCAATAAACTGGGAAAACATTTTTATATCCAAAGGATCTGATAAAGGCTTAATTTCAAAAATTTATAGAGAACTGACTGAAATTTATAATAGTTCAAGCCATTCTCCAATTGATAGATAAATGGTCAAAGGATATGAACAGATAATTTTCAGATGAAGAAATTAACACTATTTCTAGTCCAGGCCTCTCCAGGCCTCTCTGAAATAATCTTTCTGGTCTTTTCTTTATCTCTTGATCCTGGTAACTGACTGACAGCAGTCTTGTTGAATTTGACATGATTTCAATTTCTCTGTGCAAGAATAGACCTAAGGAAGCTCCAGGCCTGAGGAGGGCATACTTTTGTACTTCCTCACTTTTGTCCTCCTTACTCTCCTTTTGAGTCATGGAAAGAGCTAAGCATCCAGTATCCTGGAATCTGCTCAATGTACCTAAATAATACAGGGTATGGAATAATGCAAAATTTAGAAGAGAAGGAGTAAAGACATATAGAAAGAAGGTAATACAGGTTAATAGTGCTGGCACATGTGTATCTGTTTTCTCTGGATGGCAATTCAGGACTGGGGAGATCTGATCAAGTTGTGACCTACAGGGACACTTTCATACACAGTTTTCTTAGGAGTAGAGATATAATAGGGACTATGAGCCTCTAGGCAGGACCAAGAGAAGCTGAGTTAGCAGAATAGCTATATTAGGAGGCAGCAATTTCTAGAGCAACTAAGACAACTGGGAGAGTGTAAAAGATGAAAACTTCTTTCTTTTTGGAGTCCTACAAAGAGGAAGTTTGAGTTCAAGAATAAAAAATATATCTTTTTTAACCTACTTTGAGACATGTTTATAGACTAGTTTGGGGCTTCTTGAATTTCTTGAAAGTGTCTTCACACACACTGGGAATTGAAATGCCAATAGGCCAGTATAAAGAATCATGGAGATCCTTAGACAGTGAAGAGAGCCTTTTTTGATAGGGGAAATACTCACAAACCAAAAGATATTAGGTGCCTAGGTCTGCTGGGACTCCAAGGAAAATTGTGCATCCTACTGGGATCCCAGAGGGAATAGGGAACATTCCCCCCTCAAGCTAATAAAGTCTGGTGAGGTTTTTATAGGGTTTTTATCTAGGTATATGACAGAACCAGGCTTTGAGGGTCTGGGATGTGGAGAGATAGCAAGGAGCTTGGATCTGGGCAAAAAGTTTTCACCTGGGGACTAAAATTGATTCTTGCTAGAGGTGGGATAGGATGGGGAAACAAACTCTGGCAGAATTGATGGCTGAATAGTCATACTCCTTATCAGTGGGAAAGAGGATTTTTATAAAGCCATTACTGCTGGTTGTATTCTGACAGTAACTCTGCTTTCCTGTGAGGACTTTTAAAAAATTCTCCAGGTTTTCTTTGTTTAACATAACTAGGAGGCTACTATATCCTTGTAGAGAAATGAGCATATAGCCTTCTTGGTAATTGTTTTGACTTGTTTGGTTTCAATTTTTTTGCTTCATTAATAATGAGTAAATCATCTATATAATTAAACATTGATTGATTTAGTTGACTCCTTTTTACCATGCTTAGGACAGCTAGGTGGTACAGTGGATAGAATGTGAGGCCTGGAGTCAGTAAGACCTGAATTAAAATATAGCCTCATTCACTTATTAGCTGTATGACCCTGAGCAAGTCAATTCACCCTATTTGCCTCAGTTTCTTCATTTGTAAAATGAGCTGCAGAAGGAAACAACAAATCACTTCAGTATCTTTGCCAAGAAAGCACAAAATAAGATCTTGAAGAGTGATGATAACAGTAAACAATAAAAAAAGAAGTAAGGGAAAAGGGCAGAATATTCTTGCAGGTCTAGGTTAATTCAGAAGACTAATGGAATCAATTCACACTCTCCACAGCTCTAGATTAAAGCTTCAAGTATTGCCATAATGAAAGGGAGTGGAATTAAGGTAGAGAAATCCAGCTTTTTGAGAAGTTTAGGGAGTTTAGGAGAGCCTCCTGGCCAAACAAGGGTTGGACTTTTATTGCTGAATAAGGTTAGAAAAGGGCCTGAAGAGTGACCTCTCCATTAAACCAAGGAAGATTCCTTGATGTCTGAATTCCTTTCACCAGATATATCCTCTTATGTGCCTCCCCGAGGTACTTTTTTTTTTCCTTTTGAGAAGGGCCAAGTGTGGGATAATAAAGCTATTATGATAAAGTCCAAACTACTATTTTCTTCTAATGTGGGTTCTGAGACTAACCATTTCATTGGTCTAACTGCCTGATCAAGACATAACAATTAGTACGCATAAAATACTGTATGAACTTTAGCTGTTCCCACTTTCTCTTTCCTCACCTATGATTTCCTTGATCCAGGAAAATATTGATGAAAAAAAAATTGCTTCTACTAATGCAAATTAATAACTCTTCTGAGGCTTTTAATCATAAAAGTTGCCTGGAGCAATGAGAGATTAAATAACTTAGCTAAACCCATATAGCCAAATGTGGTAGAGGCAGGACAAGAATCCAATTCTTTATTTTAAGGATGATCTTTCACATATTTTGCCTTTCACATAATCAGAGGTCCAGGGGTAGAGCAGGGTGGGAAGAAAGAGAGAGGAGAGACAGAGGGAAGAGAGACAGAGAGACATAAGAGAGAGAAAGAGACATACACATACACACACAGAGATAAAGAGAGAGACTAAGAGACAGAGACAGACACACACAGAGACAGACATACACACACACAGAGAGACAGACAGACACAGACAGAGAGACATAAAGATACAGAAAGAGACATCGAGAAAAATAGAAAATACCATGTTTTTAGTGGTTTAGATTATAAATTGGGGAAATTGTCCTAGCCAAAAGGAAATCTTTAGTTGCCAAAATAATGTCTCTGTGTTAGCTTTTCACTGCCAAGAAAAAAAGAGTCAAAGGAAATAGTCCAGCAGCCTTCCTGACAGTAAAATTTTAGAGCTGGAAGATACTTTATTGAGATCATCTAGCTATATTTTATTTGATTTTTTTGGTAGAATTTTTAAAAAGAACAGAGTGTCTCTGCTTTTAGTCATAATCAGTTAGTTATATTAGAAACAAACCATTAACAATGTTAAATATATATATTATTATAAGCAGCCAGAAGGAACAATGGATAGAATGCTGGCCCTGGAGTTACCAAGATGAGTTCAGATCCAATCTCAGATACTTCCTAGCTGTAAGACTCTGGGCAAGTTATTTGATCTCTAACTATCTCAGTTTTCTCAATTGTAAAAAATAAGAGTAATCATGGTACTTACTTCACGAAATTATTGTGAGAATCATATGAGATAATATTTTTAAAGTATCTAGCACATAGTAGGTATTTAATTATGCTTATTCCTTTCCCTCTCCCTTTCAATTAAAATTTACATTTGGAAACTGTCATGGTTGTTTCATAACCGAGTTGTAAAAAGTTATAGTGCATATAGAATCTGTATATACTTATAGGAGAGTCTAAATAATATTTGACTTTTGGGATACAAATTGTTATCCCTGTATTACATTAGTAAATATATAATTGTAAATGCTATTTAAGATTGGTTATTGATAGTACTAATACTAATAGGGTTGGAGGCGAATGCAGCTGTTGGGAATATAAGTTGATGACCTCAGAGATTCCCCACTGAGCCTCATGGGTACCTTTAAAACTCTGCAGGAAAGTTAGAGCTAGCCAATCTCTGGGTATGCAATCCTCTGTGAGAGGAGGAATTGGAATGAGGATATTTATGAGCTTATATGAACTTCTGAGGTACAGTATATAAAGGGTCAATTTTGAAATTAAGATCTAGTTTGTCTAAATTTTGATTGGGATGTATGACACTGGGTAAATCACTTAATCTTTTAGTAGTCCAAGGTAATTTTCTAAGACTATAAATTAAGGGCATGTTGTTAATGTGCCAAGTTTCCTAAAATTAAACAATATAGTCTGTCAGTAAGCATTTCTAAAAAATTTAAAACTTTATTCTTAAATTTGATTTATTAATGGGTATTATGTTGGAATCAAATCAGACACTCCATTCATTCCAAATGAGACACTCTAAAATTGTGTATGTGTCTTTGTGTGTATGCGTGTGTGTTTCAGTCCAATTCTTTGTGACTCCATTTGGGGGTTTCTTGGAAGAGATACTGGAATAGTATGCCAGCTCACTTTACAGATGAGGAAATCAAGACAAACAGGACTAAGTGACTTGCTCAGGAATATTTAGCTACTAAGTGTCTGAGGCTGGGTTTTAACTCAGGTCTTCCTGATTCCAGGGCCAACATTTTACCTACTGTTCTACATATTTGCCTATATATGCATGAATGTATGTATATTTATCTATATATAAAAAGATTAATCAGTATATCAGTATATATACACATACATATATCTTTTGCAAATGTCAAAGTGTTATATCAATGTTATTATTTTTATATATTTATATGTTATTATTATTATTATTATTATTTTTAAGTGATTAGTAATCTGAGGAAAATTTATACTTTTGATGCCAGTTATAGGAATCCCTTCTTTCTTTCAAAACCTAGTAGATATTCCTTCTGTTACATGAAACCTCTCCTAATCTCCCATGTGGTTAAAATGCTCTCTTTTAAATTACTTCATATTATTTTTTATATATGTTACATTTATTTAACTGGGTGTATGTCAGATCTTCTCTCTCTACCCCAATAAAATGCAAGCTCCTTGAAGTCAGGGGCTGATTCATTCTTGTTTTTACATCTCCATTTTCAAACATAATCTTAATAAATGGTTGTTGAATTATAATGTTTTTTTCACAGTTTAGAGGAACTGCATAATTTTCTTGAGTACCCAGTCCATGCCAAACACTCAGTAAGTACTATATTAGAATGATAAGAACAGGCAGGTTGAAGCCAAGTTGTTAAGTCATGTTTAGATTTTGTTGGGTTTTTACATGTTTTGGAAAACTATGAATATTATTGGCTAGAAACAGTTTGGAAAGAACCAAGGAAGTTTGGAAGACTGAATGGTTTGTCTCCTCATTAGGATATTTCAGGGGATGCTGCTTTTGGATTGGTATACTAGGGCTCAGTGACAAGTATAGTTGAGAAAACAAAGTATAGTTTGAATCTTTGAGTTGGTTCATAGCAGGGTTTCATAACTTCGGGTCTATGAATTTGTTTTTTAAGAACTTTTGAAAACTGTATTTAAATACAATTGTTTCTTCTATAATCCTATTTATTTTGATTTATGCACTTAGAAGCATTATTCTGAAAAACAAGTAAAAAACTCCTCATTTATAGTATGTTGGTGTTTTCCCCAAGTGAGATGGCTCATGATTTTATTTTGCTTTTTGTTGTTTTGGCTGGATTTGCTTAGGAACCAAATATGCATGTGCTTGAAATATGCTTTTTGTTTTATTTTAGAGTTTTTTCCTACCTCACTAGAGCTTATTCTTCTTACTTGGAGTCTCGTAATGGATCTCTTAATTTTGTCTCATTGGTCTGCTGTTTGCTTTCCAGAGTTAAGATAATTATATGATAAAGAAATGTGCTAAAGTATTTGATTGTTCTTTTCAATATTCTAAAGGAGTCTTTTTGGACAGCATAGATAAATCATAATGGATTGTTAATATTGAGCTATCATAATTAATAATAAAGGTGTGTGCATTTAGAATAGAACTTTGAGGTTTACAAATGTTTTATGCATGTTATGACATTGGATCTTCACAATAACTTGTCCAGAGTCATACAACTAGTAAGTGAATAAGGCACTATTCAAATTCAGATCTTCCTCACTCTTTGCCAGCAGTGTCTGGCATATAGTAAGTGCTTAATATTTATTGACTTGTTTACCAGTTGTGCTCATTTTACCAGGCTTCACTTTATTCAAGTATTTCCATATTTGTCAAAATATTTCATATTCATTACTTCTGATGTAATGATATTCTATTATATTTATACAACATCTTTCCTTCTTAATACTAGTGTCCTTCCTCTGTTAATTATTTTCTATTTATGCTGTATATAGATTCCTTTATATATATTGTTTACATTTTTCTTCTCCATGAGATAATTGAGATAATAGTTCCTGCCCTCAAGGAATATATCTTTTACCTGTATTTTTTTTTTTAAATCCCTAATCCTTAGCACAATGCCTGGCAATAGTAGGCATTTAATAAATTATTGATTGATATAATGTGCATTCTCTCACTTGCTGACCTTATCAGTATTCATGGGTTATTTTATTGATGTGCAGATGACTTTCAGATATCTACACCCAGTTCTAGATCCTTTCCTGAGCTTGCATTATCAACTATTTGATATTTCTCTCTGGATGACAAATAGATTTAGAGATGAAGGGATTCTGAGATCATGTAATTTAACCTTCACATTTTACAGATAAAGGAACTGAGAGTGAGTGACAGAAAAATAGGGCTTGAAATTGGTTCCTACAACTCCAAGATCAAATCCTTTTCCCATATGCATCTCAAACTGAAAATATGCAAATGAATATATTATTTTCCCTTCTAAATCAACTCCTTTTTAAAATTTTCTCTTTCTGTTGATGGTATCATGACCTTTTTGGTCAACAGGTTTACTATTTTTGTGTCAGCCTTAACTTTCCCCTATTCCCTCAATCAATCTATATTTATTTATTTTGAAACTTAAATTCCAGGTTTGGTGCTTTATCAACTGTACCACCTAGCTGCCATTAATTGGGTATGATTGTAGCTAAGTCAAGGAGGAAGGGACAAGTTCCATATTACATTCCAACTAGTTGGAAACGTTGTTGTTCAGTCATTTTCCAAATTTTGTCTGATTCCTCATGACTCCACTTGGAGTTTTCTTAGCAAAGATACTGGAGTGGTTTCCTTCTCTAGCTTATTTTATAGATTAGGAAATTGAGACAAACAACATTAAATGACTTGCCCAGGCTCACACAGGTAGAAAGTATCTGAAGCCACATTTGAAACTTAACAAGATGTTGATATTGAAGATTTTGGCAAAGGTAGCCAAGTTTTCTTATATAAATAATTTTAGTTTGGAATGTTTTTAGTTCTCTAGATTCTATTTCTGGCATTGTTAAGGAATAGAATACATTAATACTTTTATCAAAGTTATTAACCTCAAAATATTTCCTTTAGGCTAAATGAGAGGTTTGTTTGTTAGTTGTGTTTTATCTGTTTTAGATTCTAATACCAACTCAGTCTATTTAAGCACATACTGAATTATCTAATCCAGATTGAACTTGGTTCTTTATCTATTCAATGTTTTTATCAGTGGTTTGGACAAAGATATAGAAAGCTTGCTCATTAAAATTGATATGTGAATGACATAAACCTGGAAAAGCTAGTGCATTAAATTAAATTGTAAAGTCAGGATTCCAAAAGATCTCAACAAGCTAAAACTAGCTAAATGAAATTTAATAGGGATAAATGCTAAATCCTATTCTTAGATTAAAAAAAAAAAAAATCAATTGCATATGAGCCGCCTAGGGAGAGCTAGCTTCCAAGTGGTTTCTATATAAAAGATTTAGAGATTTCATTTGACCACAAACTACATATTAGTATAATGCATCTGCCAAAAAAACAAAGTTGATGTAATCTTACCTTTTAATAATAAAAAGTATGACACATAGGGTGGGGAAAATGAGAAACAATAAATAAAGAGTACCAAGAGTACATTTTGTAAAATGAGAAAGGATAGAAGTGTTGCAATCTTCATTGGTGAAAGGATGAATTTATGGACCCATTAAAGTAGAAACATCTTAAACTTTTCTCTTTATCTTTAATCTCTTGTTACCTGCCATCTGGTGGGAATGTCCAAATGGATAGAGAGTTAAAGTGGATAGAATCTTGGACTTAGGATCATGAAGATATGAATTCAAATCCTGCCTAAGATATTTGTGATTTAGGTGACCATGGGCAAGTCATAACCTTTTTTTTTTTATTTTTTATTTTTTATTTTTTATTTTTTTTTGAGGCTGGGGTTAAGTGACTTGCCCAGGGTCACACAGCTAGGAAGTGTTAAGTGTCTAAGATCAGATTTGAACTCTGGTCCTCCTGAATTCAAGGCTGGTGCTCTATCCACTGCGCCACCTAGCTGCCCCATAAACTTTTCTTAATCTAATTTTTTCATCTATAAAGCAGGTATAATAATAGCATACCTAAGAGGGTTGTGAAACTCAAATGAGTTAATACAGGTATAGCTCTTTGCAAACCTTAAAGCACTCTAGAAATTTTGGTATTATTATTATTACATTAATTAATCTCTTAAACTCAACATATCTAAAATAGAATTTGATACCTTTCTCCTTCAATATTCATTAATATACATAGTTTCTTTTTTATGAGATCATCATTGCCATCCTTCTCATTCCTTTCATATATAACTTTGTAGTCATCTTTGATCCTTTCTTCTGCTTCACTTCAATGAGCTAGGTATCTCAGTGGATAGACAATTGGGCCTGGAATCAGGAAGACCTCAGACATTTACTCTCTGTGTGAATTCTGACAAATCATTTATCACTTTTCTTCAGTTTTCCCATTTGAAAAAAAGAGGATTATAATAATCTGGGTTATTGTGAGAATCATGTGAGATATTGTCAAGTGCTTGAAGCATTTGATATAGAGTACTTAGAGCTTGTTCAGACATCAAAGGTGCCAAAGTTATCCCACTACATCTTGGGCCAGTGTTAGTAGTCTTGAGTTTTGTCTTGCCATTGGACTTTGACAACTCTAGAAGAAAGAATGAGGCTGATGACTTTGAGCAACTCTGCCTCACTTAAATCCAATTCACACACAAGCCAAGACATCACCTCATGATGTTACTGGATCTCTTTGAAAATGAAGAATGAACAATAACAACAATCTTTGTTGTCTTCATTTATTATAAAGCTTTTTGAGGGTAGGACCACCTATTTTTGTATGTCTTCCTTGTACTTATTGCTTGCTAAAAATATTAATAAGAGCATCTCATTCATTTATTCTTTGTCAGCTACTATCCTAATTCAGGGCAGCTACATGCTTCAGGGGATAGAACACCAAGCCTGGAGTCAGACTTCAAATCCATTCTTAGACTTATTAGCTGTTTGATACCAAATAATTCATGTAACCCTGTTTGCTTCTGTTTTCTCATCTGTAAAATGATCTACAGAAGAAAATCACAAATCTCTTCAATATCTTTCCCCAAAGGTATTGTGACCCCCAAAGAGGTCACAAAAATTTGGGAACAAATGAAAAAAATGACTCAAAAACAACAAAACTACTCTTATTTAAAGTTCATATCACCTTTTGCTTAGAATATTAAATAGTCCAATATGATAGATATTTTAGATCACAGGATTATAGTTTTGACAGCTAGAGGAAATTGTAAAGATCATTTAGTCCATCCTCTTCACTTTACAGATTAAGAAACTAAAGCTTGGAAAGTCTAGTATCAGGGTGGTATTTGAACTCGGATCCCTTGACTTTGAAATCAGTGCTTTTTCCTTTGTACTACACAAGCCATTTTCTCTGTCTCTACTCTCCAGCAAATTCTCTGCACAGATGCCAAAATTATTTCCTAAGGCCCAGATTTCACCTTGCTCAGATAGCTTCAATAGATTCTTGCTGTCTCTAGAATAAAATAAAAACTCCTCCTTCTGGCATGCAAAACACTCTGTAGTCTGGCTTCACTCTGTCTTTACAGGATTAATTATTATTATTCTGCTTCACATTCTCTGTGTTGTGGCCAAGAAGGACTATTTCCTAAACTTTCCATCCTCTCTCCCATGTAGTGGGAAAAAGTGTTATATTTGGAGTCCAGAGCCCTTGGGTTCAGATCCTGTCTCTGCTATCTATGTTCAATTCATTTAACCTTTCTAACTGTTTTCTTTCCTTTAAAATGAGAGCATTAACCTAGTGACTTCTTAAATTCCTTCCAGTTCTAAATTCATCATCCTCTAGTCTCTGTGTTTTCATAGAGCATTGATGTTGTTCCTTGTACCAACAATGCATTCCATCCCTGTAGTAGATAGAAAGCTGACTTCAGAACCCGATCCAAATCCTTCCTCAGACATATACTAGCTGTGTGATCCTGGGTACTTAATCTTTCCAGTATTTTGGCAAAGAAGGGACCCACCTGCATTGGTAGAGGGAGTTTCTTTTTTTTAATTAAATTTAATTTTTAATAGTATTTTATTTTTCCAAATACACACAAGGATAGTTTTCAATATTCACCTTTGCAAAACCTTGTGTTCCAAATTTTCCTTTCTCCCCTCTAAGATAGCAAGCAATTCAATATAAGTTAAATATATGCAATTCTTCTAAAGATATTTCAATATTCATCATGTTTTGCAAGAAAAATAAGATAAAAAGGGAAAAAATGTGAGAAAAAAAAACCAAGCAAACAAATGACAACAAAAAAAGTGAAAATACTATCTTTGATCCACATTTTCTCCACAGTTCTCTCTCTGGATGCAGATGGCACTTTCTAACACAAGTCTATTGCAATTGCCTTGAATCACCTCATTGTTGAAAAGAACCAAATCCATCACATAATCTTGTAGTTAATGTGTACATTGTTCTCTTGGTTCTGTTCATTTCACTCAACATCAGTTCATGGAAAATATTCTAAGCTTTCCTTAAAACAGCCTGCTCATCATTTCTTATAGAACAATAATAATTAATTACATTCATATATCATAACTTATTCAGCCATTCCTCAACTGAGGAGCATCTACTTAATTTCCTGTCCCTTAACACTACAAATATTGGCTGCTACAAATATTTTTGCACATATGGGTCCTTTTCCCTTTTTTATAATCTCTTTGGGATACAGGCCCAGTAGAGATATTGCTGGATCAAAGGGTATACACAATTTTATAGCCTTTTGGGCTCTGAAGGAGTTTCTTTACAAGAATTCAGTATGGCAATGAAATCATGGGTCTAGTTCTATCACTATTTAGAGTTCAGTTCAGTTCAGTTTTCTGGGAAGTCTCATTACCTAACCTCTCTTCCCCTTCTTAGATTCTTTTACCTCAAACCATAAAAACTCTATATACATGTACTAGTTCCAGTAGAATGTAAACCCTTTGGGGATAGGGAATGATTCATTGTTTTTGCATCCCTAGGAGCCTTCTTGTTTTTCCAATGGAGTGTCTTCCATATGGTAAGTGTGTAATTGAATAAAAATTAAAATCTAAGAAAAGGATAGTAAAAATTTCATTATTCTTCACAGTTTTAAAAGTTGTGTTCATTATTATGTTGAAAGAGAAAAGTAAATTATAATAATTATTATATTAATTATAATATAATATAACAGGGATTTGCAATTTCAAGAAAAACCTTTCACAATGCATATTCCATTTGGTGTTCTTAAATTCAGCATAAAAGCAGCTAGGTGATATAGTAGCCTGTAATCAGGAAAAGCTGAGCTCAAATCCAGCCCCAGACACTAGCTTTGTGATCCTGGAGAAGTCACTTAATCTTTTTGCCTCAGTTTCCTCATCTGTAAAATGATCTAGAGAAGGAAATGGGAAACCAGCCCAATGTCTTTACCAAGAATATCCTAAATGGGGTCATGAAGAGTTAGACATGACTGAAATGAATAAATCACTTCTATCACAACAAAATTCAGAATAAAAATAAGATTAAAAATGTTTGAAAGAAGACATCCACAATTGTAATATGTCAGGAGAACAATGAGGGAACTAGAAAAGCATCTGAAAAGCATTTCACAAAAACAATGATTAAAGGAGTTGAGGATGTTTTTAGCCTGGAAAAATGAAGACTTGGGGATGAAAAGATAACTGAATATTTGATGAACTGTGAAAATACTATTTTTGATTTTATAGCATTTAGAATTTACAAAACTGTTTTTCACAATTCTCTATTGAGCTTTATAACAACTCTTTGAGCTGGCCCAGCAAGCATTCTCCCTAATGTATAGTTGAGGAAATACAGCCAGAGAAATTGTAATTCCTATAAGGTCAAGGGGATGCATAAATTGAAAGTAGCAGAGTCCACATCCCAGACCAGTGTTTGTTCCCATTACATCTACTTTTGTCATGCAGAGGAGATTAAACCTAATCTGTGTTAGCTCCAAGTGGCAGAACTAGGAGAATTATATAAAAGTTACAGACAGATTTTAATTTAATTTAAAGAACTTCCTAACATTAGATCTGCTCAAAAGTAGAATTCCTCTTCAGGAAGTAGAGAGTTTCTTATCACTAGAAATGTGTAAAAAGGGGAGAGGCATATACTGTACAGAATGCAAGAACTGTTATTTGGTAAAGGGGATCCCTTCATTATATGGAGCATGGTACTTCTTAAAGCAGGGCTTCTTAAAGCTTTACAATTCATGACTTTTTTTTTTTCTGAGAAATTTTTATACAACCCCAGATATAGAGGTATATAAAATAGGTATACAAATAAAAAATTTGCTGATAATAAATTACAATTTTGCAACGCCTACATTCAGTTATAAGATATGGGATCAAGAACCACAGTTTAAGAAGGATTAGAGCATTTGAAAGGCTCTCTCATTCCAGGACTAAGATTTTAGGATTCAGTCCTCTTCCCATCATCTAAAAAGGCTTCTTTCATCTCCACTGACCTTTCCTACTTGGGCTTAATTAAGGCCTATCTTGACTTCCCTTCTTGTCCATTATTCCCTCTCCTTTTTCACTATTTCATAACTATTTCAGTTATTATCCTAGCTTAATTGATTTGATGTAACTAAGGATACTTCATTGATGATTCAAAATATACTGATTTGGAACTTTGCAAAATATGATTGTGGTTACAGTTATAACAGGGGCTAGGCTTGAGTTTATCATTGTACTATTATTGGAAGAGGAAAATGGTTTGCTAAATAAAGTGAGGATATAAATAAGATTTGCATCATTTAAAATTAAAATAAACTAGATGGTAGTCAATAAAGTATCTCATCTAAAGACCTGAGTTAAATTCTTGCCTCAGATATTTGCTATGTGACCTGGGCAAGTCACTTAAACCTCTGTTTACCTCAGTTTCCTCATCTGTAAAATAGGGATAATAGCATCTATTTCCCAGGGTTGTTGTGAGGATCAAATGAGATAATAATTGTAAAGTATTTAGCACAGTGCCTGCATATATATAGTAAGTATTACATCTTAGTTACAACGATAATGGTGGTAATGAAATATTTAAATTAAAAGAATAAATTTGTTCTCAACATGTTAAAAACATAGAAGTATACTAATTAAAGTAGCTCCCAATTTGTCTTTCCTAGAAAATACTTTAAAGTCTTAAATCAATATCTAAATGAAATGCAGTTTTAAAAAAGCAATTAAGCAGCTGTTATGTTTGCCTCAGTTCTTCATCTGTAAAATGAGCAGAAGGAAATGGCAGACCACTGCAGTGTTTTTGCCAAAAAACAAACAAACAAACAAAAAAAAAAACAAATGAGGTCACATAGAGTTGGACATGGAATAATAAAATGACTCAATAAGGATCTGTGTCAGGGGCTGGAAACACAAAAATGAAATCAGATACGAGTTCCTGCCTTCACATACCTCAGAGTCTATTGAAGGGGACAAGGAATTTCCCTCAAGGAGATATGATAGAATATGATAAATTAAAATGGCCTGAGAAATCTGAGGAGTCAAAATTCACTTTTTCCCACATCTCCTATGAATGTATGTGCATGGATATGTGTATGAAAATATAAAAACAGCAAGAAGAAGGGCATATTCAAAGGTGGAAAATTATAGACAAAGCAAAAAAGAAGAGGAGGTAGATATCCTGAAATAGGTCAAAAGGAGTAAAGGAATGAGCCAAACATCTGATCCCTCAGGGCCCTTGCCTTCTTTTAAAGCGCCTTCCTTCTGCACTTGATTTTTTTTTTTTTTCTGCACTGTCAAGCACAATCTCAGAAAATCAAAGTTAAGCAATTTTCTCAGTATTTTAGAGGTAGAAGGTATGTTAAAGTAGTCTTTTGGGGAGTCTGCTGAACTTGTTAAAGGGTTTATCAAATTCTTTACTGGAAAGAATGCTCTTCCCAACAAAATCTATATTTTTTTTGCTCTCTGAGAAGCAGACATTGAAGAAAAAATTTGGCATCCCAAACTGATAATGAGTGTATTTTCATATAAATCAGCTTGTTACTTGTCCTTTTGTCAGCTGAAAATGATTCATAAGATGATTTAAAATTTTAATGATTCTTTAGAAGTCTAGCTATGGGAAATTATCAAGAGATAATCCTTCCTTACTCCCCTTGTGAATGCTTCCCTCAGTAACCATAGAAATAGCCAAACTAGCCTGGCTTATGTTTATAAAAAGCCTTAAACTCTGTTTACTTCTGTCAGCATGGGAATGAAATACACAAACCTTCCTGAAAAAAAGATGCATGAGCTACATTGCTGGAAAGTATCCATGCTGAAAGTAAATAGAACTGAAGTAAGCTGAACCAGACCCACAGCATTGCCAGTGATGTTTGTAGAAGAGAACAAATAACTTATTTGTAGTTAAATGTAAAAGCCATGTAATGAGTCTCTTAGAAGTCACATCTTGACCCCCATATCATTAACCCCAATGGATAGTTCATGTGGCAAATGAGAATACTGTATTTTGGCCATTATCTCTTTAATAAAAACAGAAAAATGCATATCTGTCTCTTCTTCCAAACACTTTTTAACAAAAATGCATAAAACTAAGCACTATGGATATCAAATCAAATAACATTTATTGAATGTCAGTGAAAGAACTTTCTCCAGATTTGGAGAGTAAGAAATTAGATTAAAATTGAGTTCTGTCATTTACCAACGATCTAGTATTGTGAAATTCACTCTTTTTCTTGACTTCAGTTTCTTTACCTGTAAAATGAGGCCGTTTTGAATAGAAAACTTTCTAAAGACTTTTTCCGCTCAAAAGCTACAGCTCAAAAGCACAGACATACTGGCAATGGATCATTTTTTTGTTAGAAAGAATAATCCTATTTGTGACTATAATCTGGACCAGAATAGAAACATATTCCTTATTTTCCCTCTATGATACCTATAATTTCATCAGACAACAGGGAGTAAGATTATATATGACTCTATGGTTAATTAATGCAGAGAATATGCTTGTACATAAGTGCAAAGCCAATTGGGTTACAGATTAGATAGACCATTGAACATGAAGCTAGGAAGACTTGAATTCAAGTCCAATCTTAGATACCAGTTGTATGACTCTAGGCAATCATTTAATCTTTATGCCTAAATTTTTTGTTTTTAATCTATAATATCATAGCACCTATCTCCCTAAATTGTCCTGAGGCTAAAATAAGATAATTTGAGTAAATTGCTTTGCAAGCCTTAAAGCACTATATTTCAGCCAGTGTTTGGCTATTTTTCAGTTCTGTCCAACTCTTCTGTCCATTTGAGATCTTTTTGGAAAAGATTCTGGAGTGATTTATCAATTTCTTCTCCAGTTCATTTTAGAGATGAAAAAACTGAAGCAAAATTAAATGACTTGCCTAATGTCACACAGGTACTAAGTGTCTAAGCCCAGATTTGAATTTACTATAGCACTATATAAAATTCACTAATGCACTATAAAAGTTCTAATTATGATTACATTTTTGTTTAAGTTTTACTCTAGGTTTTACATTAAACATGCCTTTCTCTTGAAATCCTGATTCTAATTAAGCAGGGGTAAGAGTTTAATGAAAAGAGCTCTAGATTTCAATTCAGAAGTATTTAGTAGTTTGTGACAATTGATGAGTCACTACTAGTGATAAAAATAAATGACAACCTTTTGGACTTTTGCTTAACATTAACTGCCCTAAGTATATAGGTAGGCCCATGGTCACATATAAGGATAGTTCACAAACCATCTAATAAAAAGAAGGATATTATATGGAAAACCATATGATATAGTCAAAGGAATATTGAATGAAGAGTCAGAAGGCCTAGTTCCTTTATTTATTTATTCATTTGTATAGCACCCATTGGATGGAAGGCATTGTACAACGCGTCTGGAAGACAATGATATATAGATAACAAAGGCTTTGCTTTTAAAGATCTCACAGTGCAATGAGGCATAAATACAAATAATTGATACAGTGTGAGTATAATCAATGACAAATGAAGGTCTGGGAAACTTTCAAGAAGGGTATTGGAGGAAATTTGTAAGTTAGCATTTATCCAACATTTATCATTTTTTCTGTCATCTTAGTCAAAGTAGTACACTTCAGAATTGTCTTAATTTGCATTTCTCTAATCAATAGCAATTTAAATTGCCATTCCTTTCAACCTACCACTCCCAATTTCTACTACTGTAGAAAATCCATTCCTTCTACTGCATTTGAATGTCTGCTCAATAGGCAATACACTTATTTTTATTTTAAATCTTTTCCTTTTCTATACCTCTTTCCCCTCTCCTCACCTCAATGACATGTGGCTCTCTTTTGATAACAAGACTTTCCACACCCTTTCCAGAACTAATTGTTCTTTTATTCGTTCCTTCTGACCTCACAATTGTCACTTCCAGATTTTCTTTTACCACCTTCACTCAGTAATCTTTCCTCTTTTGAGATTCTTTCAGTTCATAGCTTTCACCTAATCAAAGATCTAACAGCTGTTGTTTCTTGACTTCCAAGATACTCTCACTCTTTCCTTAATGAGAGCTCAGTGCCTGGTTCATAGGATTTCTTAACTCCCTAATTCCTGCCTTCACAATAGGGGACTTATACATATTTATACTCCCTCAAACACATTTTTTTTAGTTCCTTTGTTTATTCCATTCAATTTTCTTTTCTACCTCACCTGAATGACAAAGGTGTTCACACCATCTTTGATTTTATAATCAAATGTACCCCTTCTGTATTTATGAACTCTGAATTTCCATTTTCTGATCCTAATCTATTGTTATTCCACATCTTCTTCTGCCTTGCAACTAACTTCCATCCTGTTCTTTAGCCACACAATCCTTTCCCAGGCAATTGTCTCTTTGCTATTATATATCTCCTTTCTCCAAACTGGTCCCTTGATTAAACCAGTTCTACTCAATACAGTCTTCTTATCTTGAGTTCCTAGTCCCTTTATCATATCCACCAATCTTGTCTTGCCTAGCCTCAGCTTTGGATCACTCCCAACATTCCATTGATTTAGCTCCTATACATTTCACTGTTGAGCAAAACTGGTAAAAATCATGAAACCATGCTGATTAAATCTATTATACATTTATGTTATATAATTTTAATTGAGTATTCAATACTGTATAACACTTCTTTTATAATTCCCTGATTAACTCACTATCCCATTCTCCACAGCAACTCTTCCACATCTTTTCATACCTTCTCAAAACTCCCATGGCTCTCCCTCTCTCCCATATAGCTGAGAATCTTGGCCCATATTTCACTGAAAAAATTGAAGCCATCCACTGAGAGCTCTCTTCCTCCTTCCTTCTTATTTCATTACACCTAGATGCCCATCACCAGTCTCACATAATGAAATCCCTTCTTCTTGACAAAAGAAACCCTTCTCCGTGGATTACTAATCCCATCCTATCACACCTTTAGCTGATGGATCGCCTATCATCCATTCTCTCTCAATCATCTTAATTTTCTTCTTGTTTACTTCTGCTTCCCTGTTGCCTACAAACATGTCTAAATCTCTCCCAGTCCTTAAAATACCTTCACTTGATCCATCCACAACCACTATTTGTCATGCTATCTCTCCTCTTTTATTTTATTTTTTTAAATTTTTTTATTTTTTTAACGGCTAAACTCATTTAGAAGACTATCTAGGATTGGGACTTCTACTTCCTTTCTTCTCATTATCATTTTGATTCTCTTTATTCTGGCTTCTGACCTGACATTATTCAATAGAAATTGCCTTCTCCATTGATTTATTAACAGTCAGCTCTAATGATCTTTTCTCAATCCTCATTCTTCTTGACTTCTCTGTGTCCTTTGATACAATTGATAACCCTTTTGTCCTTGGTAATTCTCTTCTCTAGGTCTGTGAGACACTACTCTCTCCCAGTTCTCTTTTTGTCTTGATTGTTCCTTCTCAGTCTCCTTCAATGGATCTTCATCAATGTCATTCCTTGTTAAAGATAGATGTCCAATAGAATTCTTTCCTGGGATCACTTACCTTTCCCCTCTGCAGTATCTTACTATATATAGAGGTCCTGCTTAGTCAGCTCCTATGGATTCAATTATCATCTCTATGCAGGTGATTCTCAAATTTACTTATTCAGCCCTAACCTGTCTGCTGACTTCTATTCTCATATCACCAGCAGCTTTGAATTTTCTATCGATATTTTAAACTCAGCATGCCTCAGATTGAACTCATCATCTTTCCCGAAATCCTTTCTTCTTCCTAAATTGCCTGTTACTGTGGGTGGTAATCCTCCATCCTTCTTTGAATTTCTTTTTTGACTCTTCTCTCATTTTCCCCATCCTGTAACCAATATGTTGCCTGTCAATTTTCTCCAAGATATTTTTCACATACACTCCTTTCCTCTATTCTGACACTTTTATAACCTTGATTCGGGCCCTTACCAACTCACCTGGTATATTGTATTAGCCTGCCTGTTGATCCTTCTGGTATAAGCCTCTTGCTCTAGTCCATCCTCTACTCAGCTGCCAGTGTGATCATACTCTCTGAAATCCACTGACAGACACTAAGCCTCCTTGTTCTTCCTTGAACAAGACACTCCCTCTCCCAGTTCCATTCCAGGCATTTTTACTTTCTGTTCCCCAGTATCTAGAAAAATCCTTCTTCATTCCTGCCTTCTCCCTTCTCTAGCTTACTTTAAGTTGTAAAAATCTCACCTTTTATAGAAAGACTTTCCCAATACTCCTTAATCCCCATCCCTCCACTATTTCCCACATATCTTGTTTGTACATAGTTTTTTTATGTTGTTTCCCACATTATACTCTGAGACACTTGAGAACAGAGACTGTGTTTTACCTTTATTTTTGTCTCCAGTGATTATCACAGTTGTCTTGTGAATAGTAGGTGTTGGTAAATGTTTGTGAACTGAGTGAAAAAGATTTGCAATAGGACAATTTTATCTCATATATCTATGGCATACTCTCTCACAAATATATAAATATATGTTCATACATATAATACATATCCATGTGTACATACATCGAAACATATTTCATCAAGGGGAAAAGTGGAAAAAAGTAGAAATCGCATATATGAAGTACATGTGGGAAATCTATATGGAAGGTCATGTCAGGTTCATATCATAAATGCTTTCCAGTGATGTTATCATAGAGCTCTGATTGGACCCACTCCTTGTTGGGTGTTTCACTGGTTCATGTTGGTCTTAAGTTGATGATTGATTCTGAAGTCTGCTGGACTGATTGCACAGTAGTTACCTCTTCTGACATGTTGCTCTTCTGGGCTCATTACCTTGCTGCCATCTTGGTTGTGTGTCATAGCTTATGATTATGTGGCTAGACTGAATGGTTTGATAGTCACTGGGTAAGCCATGCCCAGTGAGTGTTATTCTCTGATACTGTGTTCTTGGTTTCTCCTTTTAGGTTACTGAAGTCATGTCAGCTTTAGTCTGCTTGTGATCATAGGTACATAGATTTAGACTGAAAAGAAACCTTTAGAGACCCACTGAGTCTATATTCTTTCTTATTTTGCATATGAGGAAATTTAGTCTGAGACTAGTTAAGACACACAACCACTAAGATTTGAATTCAAGTTTTTTTAACTCCAGGTTCAGAGGCAGCTAGGTGGGACAGAACAATGATCTCGGAATTAGGAAGACCTGAGTTCAGTTTAGCCTAAGCTACTTACTAGGTATGTGACTTTACACAACTGTAGCATGGGGATAATAATAGCATCTACATCCCAAGGTTGTTGTGAGGATAACATGAGATAATATTTGTAAAGTACTTGGCATAGATTTAGCCCTTGTTATTTGTTGCTTTCCTTTCTACCCACTTCCTTAAGATTGTATTTTGGCCAGCTGAAACAAAATCTTCAGGCTTTTCCTTCATTATTTAGGCAGTGAAGAATACTTAGGCATGTTGTTAGCAGCAGCAGCAGCATTATTCCTCCACTCCACCACATGCTATTTTAGTCTGGAAAACCTCTGTGTTTTGTGAGTAGGCTTATTCTGTCCAACAAACTGACATACTTTTTCCTCTTGCCAGATACTGCATCTTCTGCCAGGCCTCTTTTTTCTAATCCCCATAATTGAATCATCTATGTCTAGAAGCTTTCAAACAAAAAACTTCCAGTCTCCTACATGACTGGTGCCTTCTCATTGTGACTTCAGGTATGGGGAGACAATCAGATCCACTTGAGCAAGATATTTCCTCTATCACCATCTGAGCTACTTTGGAAATATAGGTGAACCCAAGAGTCCTAGTGAGAATTTTCTTTAAAACAATCATGGATTATTTCCTTTATCCATGGCTAAAGGCTCCTTATTGACATCCCTAATCTGATCTTTTCCCTGCTTTTCCCAGACCCATCCATGTTGGATGTGTCAGTTTAGTTTCAATGTGATGAAATGAGTGGACTGTTCTAATGGTTTTTCTTTAAGGTCCTTATCTCCCCTTCTTAATTGAGCATCTTCTCCTTTTATACCAAGTGTCTTTCTCTTAAAGTTATTTCAGTAAGCAGTTAAGTATTAAGTATGGGTGGGGTTCTGTGTTAAGTATTGGGGATAAAAGATGTGCCAAACAAAACAACAAAGCCAAAACAGCCATTTCTAATCTGAAGGAGTTTACTGTCTAATTGGAAAGACAACATCAAATTATATTCAAACAAGATATTTACAGCATAAATTAGAGATATCTGAATGGAAAAACATCAGTATAAAGGGTGATTGGAAAAGGTTTTCTGCAGAAGGTGGAATTTTAGATAGAAATTGAAAGATGCCAGGAAGCTGAGAGAAAATGAAGCATGAAGAAATTCTAGAGATGAATCCTGCTAATCAAATGACTTATGCATTCATTCATTCATTCTTGAAAGCCTTTTAGCAGTGATCGACTTTGATACCTATGTAGAATGTAAAGGAATGTAAATCCTCCTGAAATCTCTATAAGTTCCATTAATTTCATTGAATTTATTTATTACATATAGAAACTTCTCAGGTTTTAAATATGCATTTTATTAATGCTTTAAAAAAAATCAGAGTCTCCTGAGAGGTTTTTAATTAACATATACAATTAGAGAGTAGTACAGCAGGAAAATTTCTTTGTCTATATATTTTTTAAATGTATTGCATATATATTTGACTGTGTGTGTGTGTGTGTGTGAGAGAGAGAGAGAAGGAATGGATTATGGTCAGGAAGATTATGGAAAATGTTTCAAAAGTTAGAAAAGATATGAGTCCTGACAGACATTTACTATCCATGTGAACTTGGCAAATAATTTTTTTTCTCTCTAGACCTTCCTAGATTACTGACTTCACAGAATTTTTCATAAAAATACTTCAAAGATTCATGATTACATAGTATTCTTTCCAGTAATGAAACTCAAGTCATATAGTTCGATTTGCTATGTCCAGAAGGAAATTATCCCCTCTCTGATTGTGAGATGGAGCCAGGAGAATGTTGGTCTTGAAGTTGAATCCTATCTCAAACTCTTAACTATTTGTGTGATCTTGGGCAAAACACTTATTCTCTCTGATCCTTTATTTCTTTATCTATGAAAATAAGGGGTTGGACTTAATATTTAAGGCTTTCTCAATTCTAAACTTACATTCCTACTATTTGATGATATACAGCCATGTAGGGATGGGCTTTTCCACACTTTTGTGGGTAGACTCTGAAGGATGGACTCATGTTTGAAAACTTTACAATTCCGTAGAACTAATCACACCTTATGCTCTTCTTGCTTTTCTTGGGAGAGTTCAGGTTTACTGCCACATCATATTCCAGACATTATAGCATATTGCAGAATAGCAGAAAATCCTTGTAAATTGTCAAGTGCCAACTAAAGGTGAGCTATTGTTATGATTCTTTTATAGTCCTAAAGGCAATTTTTGAAGTAAGAAGAGATTTTCTCACCTCCAGTATGTTGTCTAAATTATTCTTGGCAGTTCTATCATCTTAATCTGTAGTTCCATTTTCTAAAAATATATCTCACTTTACAAAGACTTTATGTAATGAATGCTTTATGTTCTACTCCTTTACTCAAAACCCAATGCCATCTTCTCCAGTGAACTTTTTTTTTTTTTTTTTTTTGGGGGGGTCTGCCCCAGCTACTAAAACTCAGTTGATAGCAAAAAAAAAAAAAAAAAAAAAAAGAGAGAGAGAAAAAAATGATCAGTGGTATGGAACAGTGGTGCCAAAATAAAATATAAAGAGACCCATCTAGGCTGCATACTGACTTAGAAAACTATATATTAGCATTATGTATGTTTTATTGTAGTTATATATATATATATATATATATATATATATATATATATATATATATATACATATATATATATATAAATAAACATATATATATATATAAATAAACATATATATGTATGTGTGTATATGTATTAAATATTTCCCAATTATATTTTAGTCTATTTCAACCGTAGTTGGGAGTTTTGTGATGCGCTTGACACATCATGTTTGGAAGAATCTGTTACGTTAAATTATTGTTGCCAAGCTGTTCTTATGAAGTACATTTTTTTTTCATTTGACTTTCATTAAAAATTTATTAAGGGCATGACGCAGTGATGGAGTTGGATGTCAAAGACCCCACAGCTCTCTTACTTAATCCTTGTAAAACCCAGGGTAATCCCTTTATTGGTTGGGCCTATTTTCTTCATCTCAATAAAATAAGAAGGTTAGATTAGGTTAGAGGTACTTCACCTTTTTTGAGTCATGGCCATCTATTAAAGCCTACATACCCTTTCTCAAAACAATATTTATAAATTCATAAATTATACAGGATTACAAAGTAATAAACTAAATTGAAAGAAAAATGTATTTTTTCCCATACAAGTTTATTGACCCCCTGAAATATCTCTATGGAGTTTGTGGAAGTTTGTGGATCTTAGCTTAAAAACTCCTAAATTAGATGATCTCTAAGACCTGACTCTTTATCTTATGATAAGAACATCTTTTATCTGTTGGTTGTCTGGAAGACAGATCACCAGTTAGGCTAGAAAAGGAAGAAAGGAAGAAAAGTCCTTGATAGACACACTGTAAAGACTAATTAGGTACAAAATTCTATGTAATTCTCTTGGAAGAAGTAGATGGCCTGGAAATGATCATTTCAGCCATGTTGTAATTCATTGTCATGAAGTGTCACCTTCAAAATTAACAATTGAATTATACCTGCTTCCATCTAACTATTGGATGAAGCAGTAAGCCTGTTCTGATTAAAATATGTAATGCCGGAGAAATTGAAGCAAGATAGAGGTTAGAGGTTTTTTAATATTTTAATAGAGGGAGATTTGGACTGACTAAGTCATTTTAGCGAGCCAGGTAGATGGGACTATTCTCTCAAAGCATCCAACCAAAGAGTGAGAGATTACAGAGAGAGGTCAGACAATGAAATGGCCTCTCAGTCAGAGAGGTCAGAAAATAGCAACTGCCTCTCAGTTTCCTTGTATCATCCTCTCACACAAGGAGATTCATTCTGCAGCTCTGAGTTGGATCTCCAGCAGCCACTGTCAGAAGGCTCCAGTGTATTCCAATAAATGGTGCCTGAACATGGGATATAAGAAGCATAAGAATTACAGGAAGAACCAGCGGCGGTCCAGAGCTGTTTGTGAGAAGGAGCTTTCCAGAGTTCCTTCAGTAACTCGCAGGGAAGGAAAGGAAGAGAAGAGCCCTGGTAAGACTTTTTCATTAGAGGTAATTAAATGGGTCAACCCATCAAAGAGCCAAGCTAGGAGACTGATGAGAAACTTAAATTCCTGTTCTGACTACAGTCCTCTTCTCTGTTTGGAAGTTTGCCTTCATGATATCTCACAAGATCAACACCTGCTACAACAGTCCAGAAGTGATAGTGCTGCAGCAACTGCCTCTTAGTCTCCTTGTATCATCCTTTCACAAGAGGAGATCCATTCTGCAGGTCTGGGTAGGATCTCTAGCAGCCCCTGGCAGGTGGCTTCCATGTATTCCAACAGATATCACCTTCTTTCAACCTCTCATTATCTGTCTTTTGGACTATTTCAAAAGCCTCCTAATTGTTTTTTTTTTTTTTTTTTTTTCATCAAATATATCCTCTTTCCAATCTGCCTTCTCCTTAGTACCAAAGTGATTTTCCTGAAGCACAGGTTTGACTTTTTCACTTCTATTTATTGAAGTAGGTAATAGAGAAGATAGAGTACTGGTCTTGGAGTCAGGAACACTCATCTTCCTGAGTTCAAATCGAGCTTCGGACATTCATTTATGACCCTAAGCAAGCCATTTATTTCTTTTTGCCTCAATTTCCTCATTTGTAAAATGAACTGGAGAAGGAAATGGCAAACCACTTTAGTATCTTTGCCAAGAAAACCTTAAATGGAGTCATGAGGAGTTGGGACAAAACTGAAACAGACAAAACAGAAAACAAAACAAAACACCAAGCAACCATTAAACAACAATTCCTTATTGCTTCTAAAAATCAAATATGAACTCCTGTTTAACATTCGAAGTCCTTTACAATCCAATCTCATTCTACCTTTCCAGTTTTGTTACACATTATTCTCTTTTTGTTCTTTATGATTCAGTCAAACTGAATTCTTTATTTATGATTCTCCAACTCCAATTTACAAACCTTTGTACTGCGTCTCCCCTCTACCTGTAAAACTCTTCTCCACATCTGCTCCATGGACTCCTTTACTTCTTTTGAGACTTGGCTCAAAGACTACCTTCTCCTTGCCTTTCCTGATCTAAGATTAGGTTAGAGGTTCTTCACTTTTTTTGAGTCATGGCCATCTATTAAAGCCTACATACCCTTTCTCAAAGCAATATTTATAAATTCATAAATTATACAGGATTACAAAGTAATAAACTAAATTGAAAGAAAAAATGTATTTTTCCCTATTCAAGTTTACTGACCCCATGAAATATCTCTATGGAGTTTGTGGGAGTTTGCCACCAGCTACTATTGCCCTCTCTCACCCAAATTCCTTGTATTTAGTTTGTATATTTTCTGTGTATATTTATATAAGTACTTTTTGGCTCCTCCATTACAAGGTTAGTTCTTTAGGGGCAGAGACTATTCTCTTTTTTATATCGGCAGTACTTCTCAAAATGCTTGCAAAGAGCAAGTGCCCAAGAAATACTATTGATTATTTTAAGAATGTGGATGAAAGTGTAGTAAAGGAAAAGTACATAGAAATTTGAAACAATATGGGAATTGACATACCTGCTCCTCACCCATATCTCCCTTCAAAATTTAGCTTCTTAGTAACCTCTTCCTAAATCCCCCAGTGACTTACTATCTAAACTAGGTAACCCAGTGGGTAGAAATCTTGCCCAGGAGTCAGATTTCTGCAGTTAAACATGACTCCAGATTATAGCTGTGTAACTTTAGGCAAGTCACCTAATCTCTGCTTAATTCAATATCCTCAACTGTAAAAGGGAAATCATGACAGCACCGACCTCAAAAGGTTATTAGGTTATTTATAAAGCATATAGCACAGCACCTGGCATATATAATAGGTATTTAATGTTTATTTGTCTTTCCTCCTCCCCTTCTCATACCCCATCCCAATTGCTTTATATTTTGATTATTTCTTATTTGCTTTTCTGTTTGCATATTATACTCATTACTCTCTTTCCTATAATCCTTCTATAGAATATCAGCTCCTTGAGAATATGCACTATTTAATTTTTGTCTTTGTGACCTCAGCAATCAATACAGTAGAGTGCTTAACAAATATATGTGTGTGTATATATATATATATATATATATATATATATATATATATATACATATATATATATATATATATATATATATATATATATATATATATATAATGAATTTGTATTGCAAATTCTGGTTTTAAGAGGGCTAAACTTATGTGAACAACTTTGATATAACTCCAAATAAAGCTTTACAAGATGTAGTTCTTGCAGGCAATCCTATGAACAGGGAAAAGTGATAAATAAATATCTTATAGATATACTTATTATTTCTTTCTCTGCTTCCCAGCCCCCAAGTGCTAATTGATGTAAGGAAGGTGATTAAAGGCTTATGCACACACATCTCCAACTCCTACTTCCTTCTCTTTTCCTTGCTCTGACCCCTCTTCTTGCTCCCACTATTTCCTCTCCCACTTACACATAAAACAGAAAAAAAGAAAAAAGTGCTAATTGACAGCAACAAAGAATTCTTTGCCCTGAGCCCTTTTTCTTTTGTTATCAGTCTAGCCTGCTACAAAGACCTATACCTTTTCTCTTTTGCTTCCACAGAAATCACCCTCACCCTTTGTTTGTTACATATCCTTTATTTTTATCAGGCTTATGCTTGGCAAGAATAGATTTCTTTTAGTCATTTATTTCTGTATGTCTTTTGATCTTGTTTTCTTATTTCACTCTTATCATCTAGTTTCCTATTAATCCTTCTAGTGGACTACATGGGTGTCTTAACTCTGGCAAAATGATTTGCCTCATTCTTATGGGATTCCTTCAAATATGTCAGCTACTTTTAGATTATTTCTTCAGAAATATGGGCATTCTTTCTTGAATTTCCTTTCATGTTCAAGAAGACACATGAAATAGATTAACTGCTTTGTGAGACTTGTGGAGTCCGAATGGATATAATTTTACATTTTTTGGGGAAGGGATACTAATTCCCTATTATGCAAACTTGAAAATAAACTTTTGATCTTTGGGGAAAAATTTAATAAAGAACTCATTAAGTATCTTATTAAATAATTGAAAAAAAATTAAAACTCATTAAGTAAATGCAGGGTTTTTCTTTGTAAATTAGAATGATTTTTTGCATATTTAAATTTTCATTTCAGATTAAATTGCCTATCACATTCTTACTTTTTTCCTCTTGGGTTTGGTATCAGGCAGTGATTCAAAGACTAAACATCACTTCTGTCATCAACATCCAGAATCTTATTTGTTTTGCTGGTATATTCAACCTGAACTTCCCCCTATCCCTTTTGAATCTTTTATTGGGTCTGTCTAGATTTTAATTCTTCTCACTTTAAGCACATTCTTATAACTTTTTTTCAAAACTGTCAGACTCAAGTTGGTAATGATTTGTAGGGCAACAACTTTTCTTTCTAGTTTTCCAACCTTTCAGAAGAATCACTTGGAAATTTAAAGTGCAGCCTCTTTATGAACAACTCAACAAAATAATATATATGAATGATACTTCTCCAATATGTTTAACTAAAGTGCTATCAATAATAGAGCTCATCTATTGATATTTTATTAATGTTTTTTTATGGAAAGCATATTGTGATTCAAAAGAAGTCTTAATAAACAATATGTATATGGGATTGAAAAATATATTCAGCAATGAACCACTTTAATGGATTTGTTTCTTGACAGCAACAAAGGCATTTCTAAAATTCTTTGTAATGTTAAGTTTGCTCTCCTATCTTTGAGTTGATTCTGTAGAATTAAAAAAAAATTGCAAGTTTTCAAGCCTATATTTAATGAGTTAAAGATTATATTACTATTTTCAGGAATATCTAACCCAAAAAATGACATTGGTTAAGCTAAAGAAAACTTAATTATGTATATATGTAAGTAAATAAATTTATGCAAAGATATCTACATAGTGATATATGAATGAGAAACATTATTATCATTGTATAGCTATATACTACACGTAAAATAGTTTTGTAAACATTCAAAATTGAAATCCCTAAAATTGGGAGATGTCATAAAAACATATTTATATAGTGTCTTACTCATAATAATCTTGTGAGGTAGGTGTTATTATCTCCAATTTACTTTTTAAAAAATTTATTTTACTTATTTAATATTTTCCCCAATTACATGCAAAACAGATTTTTTTACATTTGTTTTTACTTTTATTTTTGAGTTCTAGGCTCTCTCCCTTATCCCCATGCACAAATTGAAAAAAAATGATTATTTTTTTAATACACATTGTTTTATGCATCATGTTGAGAGAGAAAAATCAGAACAAAAAGGAGAAACCATGGGAGAATGGGGGAAAAAAAAACAGTAAAAAGAAGTGAACTTAGCATGTCTTGATTTATATTCAATCTCCATAGTTCTTTTTCTGGATGTGGATGGCATTTTCTATCCAAAATCTGTTGGGATTGCTTTAGATCATCACTGAACCACTGAGAAGAACCAAGTCTTTCATAATTGATCATGGCACATTCTTACTATTATTGTGTCCAATGTATTCCTGGTTTTGCTTGTTTTGCTTAACATCGGTTCTTGTAAATCTTTCCAGACCTTTCTAAAATCAGCTTGTTTGTCATTTTTAATAGCATGATAATATTTCATTATCTTCATATGCTATAATTTGTTCAGCCATTCCCCAATTATTCTTGCTACCACAAAAAAAAGCTCCTACAAACATTTTTGTACATGTAGGTCCTTTCTCTTCCTTTATGAAGATTTCCTTGGGATATAGACCCAATAGTGATACTGCTGGGTCAAAGAGTATGCACAGTTTTTTTTCCTAGCCCTTTGGGCATAGTTCTAAATTGCTCGAATGGTTGGATCATTTCACAACTTTACCAGCAATGCATTTTTGTCCCAGTTTTCCCACATCCTCTCCAACATTTATCATTATCTTTTCCTGGCATCTTATCCAATCTGAGAGGTGTGAGGTGGTACCTCAGAGTTGTTTTAATTTGTATTTCTCTAATAAATAATGATTTAGAGCATCTGTTAATATGACTATAGATGGCTTTAATTTCATCATCTGAAAATTGTCTGTTTATATTCTTTGACCATTTATCAATTGGAGAATGACTTATATTCTTCTATATTTGACACAGTTCTTTATATATTTTAGAAATGAGACCTTTTTCAGAAACTGGTTGTAAAGATTTTCCCCCAGCTTTGTACTTTCCTTATAATCTTGTATCTGTTGGTTTTGTTTGTGCAAAATCTTTTTAATTAAAGTTGTCCATTTTGCCTTTTGCAATGTTCTCTAGTTCTTCTTTGATTATAAATCCCTCCCTTCTCCAAAGATCCGATAGGTAAATTATCCCTTGCTCTCTTAATTTGCTTATGGCATCATCCTTTATGCTCAAATTATGTACCATCATTACCTCCAATTTACAAAGAAAAATGACTATGTATAGTTAAGTGACTTGCCATATCATCATGCATTTTATACATGTTTCAGACAGGATTTGAATACTGAGTTCTTAGCTTTAAATCCATTGCTCTATTTACTATACCATCCTATTTCTAATAAAAATTATCTTTGTGCATATTTCCTTCTCCCTCTTCTCCCTTTACCTCTTTGGTCATTGTCTTTCACATGGATGAGAGCCTTAAATGTTGAAATTACTTGTTGTGTTCCTTGAAAATCTTACCTACCATCATTTTGTAAGATTGAGGAATCACAAAGCAAGTAGCCAGTCAGACAATAAAAATAAATTTTTAGTGTGCTAAGACTTGGACTAGTTGCAGTTTTAACTTCTTAGGGTAAAGATTGAATATTTATTGGTTTTTAGACTGCTCAGAGCATGCCAATCTGTGGTATACTTTAGGAGAAAAGGAATGAGGAAACGTGCAAGCTTTGGAGACTCAAGTTGCTAAAGGTCAGGCTGTTCTGTGGGAAAATCCATTTCTTGGTGGTTAGTCTTACTAGAAGTCTCTGTTTGCCAGGAAATTTCAAAGATATTTTGGAAGCCCTTTTAAAAATAGAATCATATTTATTCATTATTTTGTCACCAGGAGAGAGAGAGAAGAAATATAAACTCTGTATCTCTGTTTTTTTGGCCTCAAAGGGGATAACATATTTTCCCCAAATCACAGTTATTAGGTTCATGCAATCAATTCCTTTGCATAGTCAAACCTGCTCCTTTTATTAGGTGCTACAAAGAAATAAATTAAAAAAAATGTTAGTCTGGATATCTTGAAACCCAGGGTCTTGTCTTGGTTTTGCTACCTAACTACTATGTAACCTTTGGTAAGTCGTTTAGTCCCTGGCTCAACATTCTCATTAATAAAACTGAGGTGCTTCACTTTGTATTTGCTGTCCTACATGTTTTCGTATGAAAGAGGATCTAGCAGAGAGTATTTTCTCTTTTGTAAATCTCTGACATAATTCGATTTGTTTTCTATCCTATATGCTCTCAGGAACTTTACTTTCATTTATTCTTTTATCACAGAACTGCAGAGAAACTCTACCCTGTGTAATCCAAGTCTATTCTCATCAAAGTCACTGTTATGTACTTTAGGGGATTAATAGATCAGTAAAATATAATTACTATCCTCAAAGAGTTTATAATCTAGTAAGAGATATGTGAGAAGACACAGCTGTATTTCAATGCAGAAATATAAGCAATATATAAAAAATACATGGATTCAGGGAAAGAAATCACACCCAGATGGGGAGATCAGGGAAGACTTCCTAGCAGAAGTGACATTTGAAAGAATGGTTAGAATTTTAATTGACAGAGACCTTTGAGAAGAATATTCTAGATAACAGAATGAGGAGAGAGAGAGAGAGAGAGAGAGAGAGAGAGAGAGAGAGAGAGAGAGAGAGAGAGAGAGAGAGAGAGAAGGAGAGAGAGAGAGAAGGAGAGAGAGAGAGAAGGAGAGAGAGAGAGAAGGAGAGAGAGAGAGAAGGAGAGAGAGAGAGAAGGAGAGAGAGAGAGAAGGAGAGAGAGAGAGAAGGAGAGAGAGAGAGAAGGAGAGAGAGAGAGAAGGAGAGAGAGAGAGAAGGAGAGAGAGAGAGAAGGAGAGAGAGAGAGAAGGAGAGAGAGAGAGAAGGAGAGAGAGAGAGAAGGAGAGAGAGAGAGAAGGAGAGAGAGAGAGAAGGAGAGAGAGAGAGAAGGAGAGAGAGAGAGAAGGAGAGAGAGAGAGAAGGAGAGAGAGAGAGAAGGAGAGAGAGAGAGAAGGAGAGAGAGAGAGAAGGAGAGAGAGAGAGAAGGAGAGAGAGAGAGAAGGAGAGAGAGAGAGAAGGAGAGAGAGAGAGAAGGAGAGAGAGAGAGAAGGAGAGAGAGAGAGAAGGAGAGAGAGAGAGAAGGAGAGAGAGAGAAGGAGAGAGAGAGAGAAGGAGAGAGAGAGAGAAGGAGAGAGAGAGAGAAGGAGAGAGAGAGAGAAGGAGAGAGAGAGAGAAGGAGAGAGAGAGAGAAGGAGAGAGAGAGAGAAGGAGAGAGAGAGAGAAGGAGAGAGAGAGAGAAGGAGAGAGAGAGAGAAGGAGAGAGAGAGAGAAGGAGAGAGAGAGAGAAGGAGAGAGAGAGAGAAGGAGAGAGAGAGAGAGAGAAGGAGAGAGAGAGAGAGAGAAGGAGAGAGAGAGAGAGAGAAGGAGAGAGAGAGAGAGAGAGAAGGAGAGAGAGAGAGAGAGAGAAGGAGAGAGAGAGAGAGAGAGAAGGAGAGAGAGAGGGAGAGAGAGAGAGAGAGAAGGAGAGAGAGAGAGAGAGAGAGAGAGAGAGAGAGAGAGAGAGAGAGAGAGAGAGAGAGAAGGAGAGAGAGAGAGAGAAGGAGAGAGAGAGAGAGAGAGAAGGAGAGAGAGAGAGAGAGAAGGAGAGAGAGAGAGAGAGAGAAGGAGAGAGAGAGAGAGAGAGAAGGAGAGAGAGAGAGAGAGAGAAGGAGAGAGAGAGAGAGAGAGAAGGAGAGAGAGAGAGAGAGAGAGAGAGAGAGAGAGAGAGAGAGAGAGAGAAGGAGAGAGAGAGAGAGAAGGAGAGAGAGAGAGAGAAGGAGAGGGAGAGAGAGAAGGAGAGGGAGAGAGAGAAGGAGAGAAGGAGAGGGAGAGAGAGAGAGAGAAGGAGAGGGAGAGAGAGAGAGAGAGAGAGAGAAGAGAGAGAGAGAGAGAGAGAAGGAGAGAGAGAGAGAGAAGGAGAGAGAGAGAGAGAAGGAGAGAGAGAGAGAGAAGGAGAGAGAGAGAGAGAAGGAGAGAGAGAGAGAGAAGGAGAGAGAGAGGAGAGAAGGAGAGAGAGAGAGAGAAGGAGAGAGAGAGAGAGAAGGAGAGAGAGAGAGAGAAGGAGAGAGAGAGAGAGAAGGAGAGAGAGAGAGAGAAGGAGAGAGAGAGAGGAAGGAGAGAGAGAGAGAGAAGGAGAGAGAGAGAGAGAAGGAGAGAGAGAGAGAGAAGGAGAGAGAGAGAGAGAAGGAGAGAGAGAGAGAGAAGGAGAGAGAGAGAGAGAAGGAGAGAGAGAGAGAGAAGGAGAGAGAGAGAGAGAAGGAGAGAGAGAGAGAGAGAAGGAGAGAGAGAGAGAGAAGGAGAGAGAGAGAGAGAGAGAGAGAGAAGGAGAGGAGAGAGAGAGAAGGAGAGGAGAGAGGGAGAGAGAGAGAAGGAGAGGAGAGAGAGAGAAGGAGAGGGAGAGAGAGAGAGAAGGAGAGGGAGAGAGAGAGAAGGAGAGGGAGAGAGAGAGAGAAGGAGAGGGAGAGAGAGAGAGAAGGAGAGGAGAGAGAGAGAGAAGGAGAGGAGAGAGAGAGAGAAGGAGAGGGAGAGAGAGAGAGAAGGAGAGGAGAGAGAGAGAGAAGGAGAGGGAGAGAGAGAGAGAAGGAGAGGGAGAGAGAGAGAGAAGGAGAGGGAGAGAGAGAGAGAAGGAGAGGGAGAGAGAGAGAGAAGGAGAGGGAGAGAGAGAGAGAAGGAGAGGGAGAGAGAGAGAAGGAGAGGGAGAGAGAGAGAGAAGGAGAGGGAGAGAGAGAGAAGGAGAGGAGAGAGAGAGAAGGAGAGGGAGAGAGAGAGAAGGAGCGGAGCGCTCGCTCGAGCTCTGCGCGCCTTCTGCTCTCCTTCTCGAGAGAAGGCGAGGAGAGAGAGAAAAGGCGCTGGCCTCCAGCTCGAGAGAAGGAGAGAGCCTTCTGCTCTCTCTTCTCGCTAGTCGCTCGTCTCGCTCTCCTTCTCTTTGCTCTCCTCTTGCTCCTTGCTTCTTTCTCTCTCTCTCCTTCTCTTCTTCTCTCTCTCGCGCTTTGTCTAGGAGAGGGAGAGAGAGAGAAACTCTCGCTCTCCTCTCCTCTTCTCCTCTGCTCTCGCTCTCTCTCTCGAGCTCTCGTCTGCTGCTCTGCCCTTCCTCCTCGCTCTCTCGCTCTCCCTCTCTCTCTCTCTCTGCTCTAGTTTAGGGAAATTGAGCATTTTCAGGGAATATAATCCTCTTAGATATCAAGCACACAGCAAACATAGGATTTTGATGGAAAAGAGATGTCTTTAAAAGACACCAGACAAGTTAATTCTCTGAGAATTGCTGATTGATTAGCCATAGTAGAGAAAAAATAGAAAAAGACAAAGATGATTGCAGGTTTTTGGTTTGTGTCTAGGAGAATGGTGGTAGTATCAACATATAGGAAAGTTTTAGCAGAAACCACCTGCGTTAATTCTTGCCAATTGAAGAGCTTTTCTTTTCTTTTTCAGATCTCTCTTTGTAAGATTGTCTCAGTCCATTAGACTGTAAACTCCTTGAGGGCCAGAACTGCCTATTTAAAAAAAAAATTAATTGTATCCCCAGCCCTTAGTACAGGGCTTAAATAAAATGTTTATTGGATTGGATTAGATTGGAATTGGACCAGATTCAGTTTAATATAACAAACTTTTATTAGAGACTAGCTGATATAGATCACAAATTTAGAACTGCAATGAGCCTTAGAAATCACTGAATTCAACCCCTTCATTTTATAGATGAAGAAGCTAAAATTCAGAGAAATTTATGACTTTCTCAGAGTCATAGCTAATCAGTATCTGAGGTGGACTTTGAATCCAAATTTTGACTTAAAGCCTCTCCATCCCCTAAACACACTGTCTTAAAATAAAACCCTATAATTTTGATCATAGGAGAAGACTCAAATAATAGTATGATTTAGGAAAATGAGTCTTTAAAAACATATTTCTCAACCATTAGAATTTAGATCATTAGATAATGAGGATTTAAACTTTGGAAAAATTTTATGACTTCTTGTTTTTCTTATCCTATTTCAGAAAATAAAAAGAGATAACAGAAAGGTTAAGTAAGATAAAGGGAGTGAGGAGGAGAAGTGAACAATCTTTAGGAGGGGAAAAGCCATATCAATGGACAAATATATCATGACAAAGAAAATCCCCTGAGAAAGGGGAAGAAATCACAAAAAATTTTGTAAGCCCTCATTGAAAATGACAGTGAAGCAGCTCTAGAAAGGTAATATGGATTGAAGAGTGAGAAAAGCCATTGAATTTAGCAGTTAAGGAGATTGTTCACAGTTTTGGAGAGAGTAGCTTCTGGGATTTGGGATTAGATGTTTCATTACAAAGGGTTAAAAAAATTAGTGAGAAATATTTACAGCCAATGTAAACTGGCTGTAAATAGGCCAGAAATTCCTAATCAGGAATTTATTAACTTAATTTTAAAAAATAACTATCTCATTATAATTGATTTACTTTTTAATTTCATGTATTTTGTTTCATGAATTTAAAAACAATATTCTGAAAAAGGGTCCTTAGTCTTCACTAGAATGCTAAAAGTGTTTATGACACAAATAAAGTTTAAGAACTGCTTTTCTAGGAGTTGGGCAGCAAAGGGGAAAGATATAGAATGTAATGTGAAAAGGATGATGGGGAAAAGTAAAAGTTGTTTTTATTTTTTATTGTCTTTGTTTTAAAGAATGAGGAGTCTTTAATTAAATTTATAGTCAAGTAAACAGGATTCTGTAGGTAAAGAGAAATTGTAAATAGAAAGATAAGTTAATTGGTGGGATAAGCTTCCAAAGTGAATAGTAAAGAAGGTATCAAAGGACACAAATAAAGCATTTTAGCAAGGAGAAAGGTTATTCATCTCATCTACTGAGACTAGAACAAAGAAAAAGACAGGTAAAAATATAGAGAGAGTTTTCAAAGTATGGAGTAGAAGAAATAAGTGAACTAACAACAGCCTCAGTTTTTCTCAGAAGAGTAAGATATAAGTCACTTGCTAGGGAGGAGTTGAAATGGGGAGTAGTCTTGGTAGCTTTAAGTGATAATGAAAGGTTTGGAATAGTTGTGGGGAATATGATAGAAAGTCAATCAGGAATTCATAAAAGGATTGACCTGAAGTAGTGAAGCTTCATGGAAATTAGATAATAGATGATAATGGTAGCAATGGCTGTGGATCATTTTGGCATAAATGGCTGAAAAGCTAGGAAACAATGGGTGAGTATAATTGCAATGGTTAACTCTAGGGTCCAGATTGTCAAGGGAATAGCTTTAAACCAGTACATGATACCTTTAATAGTCTGAAAAACTGGGAGGACATAATTGGACAGATTTGCAGGAGATTGTGAATGATTTGAAGCTTGAAAGGAGTAAGGCAGAGGGAGAGATGAAAATAGAGATATTACAATCAGAGAGAGAAATTTCAGAGTTCATGACCATAGAAGTGAAATAGTTTTGGATGATGAGCAAATACATAAAACATTATTTATTAATCACTCATATGTAACTTTCTTCCAGATATTGTGCTAAGTGCTGATGATACAAATCCCAAAAGTAAGATAGCTCTTGATCAGGGATCCCATAAGACAAAACATATGGGTGAAGGGTAGACAAGAAAGTAGTCTGGGGAGTTATAGAGATAATGAATTGATCCATATGACATGTCCTTTCCAGGAAATAGTAGTTTTGATTTGATTATTAAATCCAGGGCAAAAAGAGCTATGATTATATGGTTGGAGGGAAGAGAATATTAGAAGCACAGCAATAAGGCAGATGACAACATGGCATAGGTGACTGTCTTTCTGGAATGTGAAGTTAATTTTGTCCGGGGTTGGCCAGATATAGTGCTTAAGTTTACATTTATCTAGTTGTCAGTCAAAGTGATTGCTGCAAATTGAGAATACCTAAAGTAAGTGGATTGATTCCCTCAAGGAATGGATGTAGGGATTCTGCCATTGCACTAGCAGTCCTTCAGGACTGGAATACGTTTGCTCCTTTTCTACATTTTAGAATCCCCTTTTCTTTTAAGATGGAGTTTAGAGACCATCTTCTTTGTGAAAGTTTTCTCAAAATACAGAAATATATTGTATTTAACTTGAACATACTTTATGTATGGATATGTATGTGTTATGTATGAATATATGCATATATGTTATATGTATATACAATACATTTGTATGCAATATGCATACAATGCAATATGCAATGCATATTATTATATGGACATGTATTTCCTGTTAGAAGATAAACTAGTTGGAGTTAGAAGATAAACTAGTTGGTAATAAGGTTTCTTTCTTTCTTTGTGCTTTTAATTCCTAGAATCTAGTACAGTGGCTCAGGGTACATACTAGGTGCTTAATAAATGTTTGCTTATTGATCAGTGTATTCCATGGATTGGATCAGGGGACCTAAAGCTTGCTGATGATTATTGTTGGAAAGGATTGTAGTAAAGGACACCATATAGGACTAGGTCATTCAATTATCTTTAACTACAGTCCCAAATGAGGGAATTAGATTGTGGCCCTGCATAGGGTGGTGACAATATATAATCTTGCTCATCCATTTGTTTTTATTTTCCTGTTGTATTTTTTCAGCTGTTGTTCCCCATAAATCATAGTGACAAATAGAAGGGCAGTGATCTTGGATTCAGGAAGTAATACATTCATCCTGCCTTTGACAGTAACTATTGGTGATATCATGCAGTCACTTAAACTTCCTAATCCCTCAGTTTCCTCAATATGTAAGATAGTCTCTATCACCTACTTCACCAGGAGATTATGAGGCTCGGATGAGAGAATGTATTAAAAGACATTGTAAACCTTAAAATATCACTTATATCCATTCTCTCCCCCTGTCTTGCCCACATTAGTCCTTCCTATTTTTTTCTCAACTGGCCTTTGTTATTAATAGATGTGGTCATATTACTTCCTTTCCCCAAAGGCTTTAATTGGTCACTATTGCCAAATGAACAACTTTCAGACATTGCCTATCATTCAGGACATTGGTTCTGCAGTGTGGTAGGAATGTTAACCTATCTTTTCAAACTTATTTTACTCTTGTCCACATATTTCTGTACACTAATCAATTTCAACTACCATGTCATCTGAATATTCCTTATACTTTACCACTTTTTTGATTTTATTCATACTGCTTCTACCCTTCTCCCTTTTCATTATTAAGTCCCTTCCTCCTCCCTGCCATTCTTTCCTCCCTCTCTCTCTCTACCTTCTTTTCCTCTCTCCCTCTATTCCTTTCTCCCTTTCCTCCCTCCATTACTTTATTTCTCCATCCCTTCATTTCTTTCATTTCCTCCCTTCCTTCCTCCTGCATTCCCTGCCTCCCTCCTCTTATTCCTTTGCTCCCTTCTTCCCTTCCTCTTTTACTCCTTTCTTTCCTTCTTCTCTTCCTCCCTCCCTCCCTTTCTTCCTTTGCAGTGGAGGTTAAAGTGACTTGACCAGTTACTCAATTGTCTGAAGCCAGATTTTAATTTAGCTACTCCTGATTCTAGGGCCAATGCTGTGTCCATTGTGTCATCTAACTACCTTCATTACTAAATTCTAACTAATTCTTCAGAGCCTAATTCAAAAGTCCATGTCCTACACACAAATGTTCTTCATTTCTTCCTATTTTAAGTTATCTTTTTCATTGAGCCTCATGGAGTGTTTGTTCTAATATATTGTATAATATATTAGAATATATTGTATCCAATAATATATTGTATAATAATTACTTATGTTTATATTTTCTCTTTCATTAGATTATAAGCTCTGTAAGGGCAGGAACTATGTCTCATTCAACTTAGTGTCTCTTCTCAGTGACTGGCACTGGAGTATACATATAATAGGCCCTTAAACATGGTTAATGAATGTTTGAATAAATTTCCCCTTAAAGTCTAAAATCTTATTAGTTTCTATTTGTTTTTAAGAGCTTCAATTCTCCAAGGTTATATACAACTTATCTCATATATGTTCTTTAAAATATTCAGTATATATAAAGTTTTCCTAAAGTTTTAAAGCACATACTCACTTTCAAAATAGGTGAATTTCTTCATACTTAAGAAGTATATTTCCAAAATTTAGATGATAAGAATGATTGCCTTATTAACCTTTATGATTAAAAACAAAACTATGCATATTTTTGATAAATCACAAATTTTCTTAAATATTGTGTTCTCCCACAATATAGATAAATGACAGTTCAAATCATATATTAATAAAATCATACATATATGATTTTTGAATGTTGGAATTATGTTACTAATTCATAAGTTACTAACATTATAAAGTGATAAATTATGTTTGGGAAATGCTTATACCCAAAATGAACAACAATTTTTCATTTTAGCGAAATGACTGTTATCAACAGCTAAAGTTGATAAACAGGAATTTTTATTTTTTGAATGTACAATACATACTTAATGTTGTTAAAACATTGACTTTATGATGACAATTATCTTATTAAAATTGATATTGGTTGTTGCTGGAATTTTAACAACAGGATACACCAAGGATTTATTATGACCAGAAACACAAAATCATAAATGATAAGAAATGAACTTGGCAGTATAGTTTGAGGTCTGAGATAGCAGTTTCAAATGCTGTTTAGGGAAATATAGTATTTAGCCATTATCAGTGAGCCATGAGGTTGGTAGTTTAGGGAAGGATGTGAAAGTGGATCTCTAGGCTGTCTTATATAATTACATATAATGGCTAAAATAATCACATGCTCCATCAGCCAAAACATTTCTTCTCTTTTCCTAATCAGTCATACAACAAAAACAAAATAAACACTTCACATTGAATTAAAAATAAACCTGCAAGCATTTGAGCCTAGCAAAATCTGTTAAACATTAGAGAAAATCAAAACATCAGAAATATGTCTGTCAGTCCAATTAGGACCTACATGTTAATATTAATGTTAATTACCACATACCTCAATATAGTGCATTTGTAAGTTATTCATGTCTTTCATGATTGAATAATATACTACACAAGGAATCATTTTTTGAACTTCTGCTAAACAAATTTTACATCTATAGTCTTTTACAGTGATTTTTCGGCTTGATACCAACTTTTCCAAAAACACAGTATGTGATTTTATAGTATATAATTATCAGACAGATGATTTGTTAACCATTAGCAAAGTTTGCATGGTCACTGTTGTGGGATGATTTGACTATTATTTTGTTCTTCTGTTCATATTTCACTTATCTCTGCTGGTCTATCTTTTGCTTCCCGGCCTGGTAATTATTTTGTAATTATTGGATACAATCAAAACTGAAGTGGAGGGAGTGTTGGTGCATGATTTTTTATTTGCCAATATTTGTGCACTCAATGAAGCCTCTGAAGCTGAGATGTAATAAACTATGAATTGATTCTCTACTGTTTGGACTAATTTTGACCTGATAATTAACACCAAGGAAACACAGGTACTCCATTAGCTATCACAACACCATCAATATGTGGAACCATTGATTACATTGATTACATGGTGAAGTTCTAAATGCTGTGCATAAATTCATTTACCTTGGCAATATACTTTCCACGGACATACATATTGATAATGATGAGGTTGACATATGCATTACTAGAGCTATTTCAGTGTTTGGGAGGCTCTGAAGGAAAGTATGGGAAAGGAGAGGTATTAGACTGATTACCAAACTAAGGGTCTACAGAGCTGTTGTGCTGACCTCATTGTTGTATGCCTCTGCAACCTAGAAAATATACCTGTTCCAGGCTAGGAAACTGAATCACTTTCATCTAAAGCCAACTTGTCTTTGAAAAATTCCAAAGACCACCTGGCAGGATAAGATACCAGACACTGAGATCTTTCTTGAACTAAGCTGCCAAGCAAACCAACTCTACTGTAGAGAGTTCGACTCCATTGGGCTGGCCACATAGTTTGAAAGCCAAATGTTCTTTTGCCAAAAAAAAAAAAAAAAGACAGTTTTATGGAGAATTCATACAGAGCAAGTGCTCACAAGGTATTTTGGAAAAGTGATACAAAAACACTTTCAAGATCTCCCTTAAGAACTTTAGAATTGATTATATGACACTCACAGAACACCATTCAGCATGGCGTGCCCTCATTGGAGAAAGTGCTGTGCTCAATGAGCAAAGCAGAATTGAATTAGCTCAGAAGAAATGTGAGATGCACAAAATTAGAAAAGCCCCCCAAATGTTCATAGGGATTACTTGTGTATGACCTATGGCAGAACATACCCAGTTCATATTGGTCTGATCAGCCATAGTCGGATACATTATAACTAGATTCTAACATAGTGATGTCATTTTGGTCCTCTTTAAGAATGGATAACAACCAACCGAAAACCCAGCCACTTCTTTATGTCTGTCACAACCCACTGTGAGCTAACTTTTTCTTTCAAGTCTCATTTCTTCTCTGTCCTATCCTATGTAGAAATTTAATGCTTATACGTCTATAGAGTTTTTCCTTTGCCTATAAACAGACACAATAGAAAAGGCTTAAGATTTGAATTTAAACCTCAATTTTGCCTTTATGGAAGTCACTTTGTCTTTCTGTGCCTCTATTTTCTCATCTGCAAAATGATTCAGTTGGATTAGATGATCTTTAATATTTTTTTGAACATATCACTATTATAATTCTATATGCTTTATTTTCTCTTGAAAGTTTCTAAAGTATAATGATCATGTTCTTTGTGTTCATAAATGTCTCATGATGTTTTGTCAGGTGGATGCTTAAATTTTTGATAGGGCAGCATAATAATATGGAAAGAATATTAGACAGGATCAGAAAGGTAACATGTGATCTTGAGTTTCATTTAGCCTTTCGGAAATTTTTTTTTTTTCATTACAATTGCAATTTTCTCATCTGCAAAATGGGAACAATAATATTAATATGAGTTATTTGAAAAAGGTATTGTGAAGTTTAGATTCAACAATGTGTATAAAATTCTTGGTAACAATTGAAGTTATTGCTATTAATTGATGATGGTGCTTTTATAAAAGTCCTTACCTTAGCATCCTTTGTGTGTAATATTTTGGCATGGTTACATAGAACACAAAAATACAGAATTTCCAAACTTAAATTAATTTTCTTAATGAAACACTTACTGTAGATCCCAAAGAGAACTAATAGAATGCCATTGGATGATATTCCCCAGCAGTATGGTTAAGTTTATATGTTTGATTACCATCTGGTCTGTTGAATAAAACTATCATTATGTTGATGGAATGTAATTCTCACTCAAATATGTTTTGTTTTCTACAGGCTTCTGAACAATAACCAAATCAGGAAGATTTCCAGAAATGCTTTTGAAGGGCTTGAAAACTTGCTGTATCTGTAAGTCCCAGGAAAAATAAAAAATACTACATGTAGTGCTGATTGATTAGTCTTTCTCCTCTTCTTTCTTCTCCTCCTCCTTCTTTGAAAAGTAATGTGTAATTTTTTTAGGAAAATAAATTGTCAACTTATACTTTTCCTTTAACATGTTCCAAACATCTTTAGATAGAAGTATGGTTCTCAGATCCCTATCTGAAAACCTTTGGGCTCATTTCTATTGAACCTTGTCTTGGTTCAGAACCTTAAATTAAAAGAAAAGAAACCAGATATTTCATCTTCATAGCTCAGTAGATATGCCTACTTCAAAAAACCCAGATCAAAAAGAAAGAGGTGTAAAAGACCCAACCATCCTTGCAAGTCTTTCATTCTAATCATGGTGATCATAATGGAAGAAGCGACTTTGATGAGTCTGGTTATGGACCAAGTTTGGGATCACTTAGGTTAAGAATAATGACTACAGATAACCATATTCCCCATCTGTAACTTCCTTGAAAAAGAAAAGAAAAAGGAGCTCAAAATGATTGCCAGTGTAGTTTTATATTTTGATATTGGGAAGGGATCACATTTGCTAAAAATTAAAATTCTAGTTTTTTATTTTATTTTATTATCACAAATTGCTTGTTGGGAGGTTGGATTGGAATATTCTTACATGGAAGATCTATGAAAAAAAGGAAGGATATCAAGAAGAAATCAAAATGATGTTGGAAGGAGAAAGATAATTGTTTTTGTTATTATAATAAAAATTATTTAAAAGCTCAAAAACTGTAACTTAAAAAATTGTTTCCTCCTGTAATTCTCCTTGCTTCACTTCATTTTATGTTAAAATTTTCCTTAAACCCTTGTCATTTATATCTCTCTCCAGCTTGATGTGTCAAACCCAAACTCCTCAGGCTAGTCTACAAGGCCTTACACAGACACCTCACCATTTTCATTCCTTACATTGCCCCCAGATAGTTTGATACAGTTGTTGTACTTTACATGCATCTTTCCTCTGGTCTGCCTAAAGGCTTTTTATACTTCATTGCATGTATCTGAGATATGCTCCCTTTTCTATCTAACCATGTCCTTTATCTCTTTCCAAACCTAACTCAAAACTAATCTCTAGAAAGCCTTTTACAACTGAACAGTCCTTGTCATGTTTAGAATGTCTCAGTACTTAAAAGTATTCCTTTTATACAATATTTCAGTGAAATTCAGCTAATACTTTTTGGGCATTTACTAAGGATGGGACTTCTAATATCACTTTAGACAAAAAGATAAAGATATAGCCAATGCTTTCAAGGAATTTACAATCTAATAAGGGAAGTGGACATGTATAAAAATAATATAAAAAGTTACAATAATATAAGCTTTATACTATAAATTATGATAAAAGAGGTCAAATAGAAAGCTTTGAAAGTTTTGAGGAGGGAGGGATGGATCAATTGTCGTCAGGGAGTACTTAATAAAGTTATCCCTGAGATGTGCCTGAAAGAAAAGAAAGGTTTCAGTAGGTGGAAAAATAAGTATTGTTCATTTTAGGTGGAATAACACCTCTTTTAGGTTCATTCTCATTTGGAATATACAGAGGGTGGTTGATTACTTGAGGTTCTAGGTATAACCCTATGATTGACTGCTCCCAACACTATACCTCATAAACCTTAACTGATGTTTTCTCTTACCAAACAGCAAGCAGACCCAATTAACTTTTAGAAAGGCCTTTTACTCAACTGGCATATTAGGAACAGAAGTTATAAAGATTCCTCCCTTCAACCCTAGAAACAAGGAGCATACTTCCCACACAGAAACATGTAGTATCTGGTGGAGGTGGCAGAGAGTGGGCATAAACTTAAAATACAATGGTGGCAAAGCAGATGATATGAACAAGGTCTCAGTGTCCATCCTTTTGTTAGAGAGTCATCATAAAGTTCACTGTAGGACAGGATATCATTCTCCCATTATCAACTGTCTATTGTACATCTAGTATTAGATATCACGTACACATCTTTAACTCAATATGTCAGTCAGTCAGTCAGTAATCTTTTATTAAATTTTTGTCATGTGTCAGCTAAGTACTGAGGAATACAAAAAAGGCAAAAGGCACTTGAGTTCCCAATCTAATGGGGAAGACAATAAGTAGAAAAAAATATTCAGATAAGCTATATGTAGGATAAATACAAAAATGATTAAGAGATGGAAGGCACTAAAATTAATATGGGTTGGAAAAAGCTTCCTCTGGAAATTGGGATTTTAGTTGAGATTTAAAGGAAGTTGGGAAAGCCAGTAGAGGGAGTTGAGGAGAGAGACTGTTCCAGGCATGGGGGACAGCCAGAAAAAAACTCCTAAATCTAAGAGATGGAAGGTCTTATTTTTGAAACAGCAAGAAGCCCATATTTACAGCTGAGTGGAGGATGAACTGAGTACATGGCAAGGAATATGATATAAAGAAGACTGGAAAGGTAGGAGGAGACTAAGTTATGAGGGCTTTGATAGCTAAACTGAGTATTTGTTCCAGAAATTCATAGGGAGCCACTAAAGTTTATTGAATCCGGTGGGGGTGGAAACCATGATAAGACCTGTCATTTTGGTAACTGAATGAAGTATTAGAGTAGGGAGAGACTTGAAGCAGGCAGACTCAAGGGCTGGCTATTATAATAATTCAGGTATGACACAGTGAAAGCCTGCTTCAGAGTGGGAGCAGTGTCAGAGGACAAAATGGGTTATATTTAAGAGATATTGCAAAGGTGCAATAAATAGGGTCTGAAAACAAATTACATATAGGAGGATAGTGAGGAGTTGAGAATGACACATGGTTCAAATTCTGAGAGATTTGAGGATGGTATTACCTTGTATAGTAATAGGGAATTTATGAGGACTGTAGGATTTAGGGGAAAAGAGAAAGAGTTTTGTTTTTGCTATATTGAGTTTAAAATATTTACTGGATGTTTTCATACAGGGAATAATACTTTAGGCAGGTAGGTGGCATTATGGAAAGAGTGATAAATCTGGAGTCAGGAAGATTCATATTCCTGAGTTCAGTTCCTATCCCAGATACTTATTACCTGTGTGACCCCAGACAAGTAACTTAACCACTTTTACTTTGTAAATTTGTAAAATGACTGGGGAAGGAAATGCAAACTGCTCCAGTGTCTTTGCCAAGCAAAAGCCTAAATGGAGTCATGAAGAATTAGATACTACTGAAAAACAAGTGAACTGAATTGCACTTTTAGTTGGAAGCATCTAAAAGGAAGTTGGAGATACCATATTGGATGTCAACAGGTAATTCAGGGCAGGATATATTTGAGAATCAATATTTGAGAATTTGAGATGCCATTTCAATTCACTGAACCTGATAAAATCACCAAATAAAGTTATATGGAGGGAAAAGAAAAGTGGACCCAGGACAAAAATCCTCTTGGACACTCTATGATTAGAGGGTACAATCTGCATGAGGAGATTGAGAAGGAGTAGTCTGATAGAAGAATCAGGAGAGATTGATGTCCTAGAAATTTAGAGAGAAGAGAACATCAAGAAGAAGAAAGTGATGAGCAGAATAAAAGGCTGCAATCAGGTTGAAAAGAATGAGGACTATCAAAAAAGCCATTGACTTTGGCAATTGAGAGATTAGTATTAACTGTGGAGAGACCAGTTTTGGAAGAATGATGAAGTTGGAAGCAGGATTTTAAGGGGTTAGAGAGTGAGAGAAGAAAATGTGAAAATACCTATTACAGATGACCTTTCTAAGGAGTTTAGCTACAAAGGACAGAAGAGGTTTAGGATGGTAATTAGCAGGGATGGAAAGATCAAGTGATGATTTTTTGATGATGAGGGAAGTGTGAGCATGTTGGTATGCAGTAAGTAATGAGAAAATAGATAGGGAGAGGATGAAAATAAGTGAAAGAATGGGAATGACAAAGGAGGCAATTTGTTGGAGAGATGGGATATAATGGGATAAGTAGAGACCCTTGGTAAGAAGTAGTGGCCTTGATAAAGAGTAAAGTCATTTAATCACGTGAGACAGAATGAAAGAGAAAATAGTGGTACAAATCATTTGAGTAATATAAGATGAGGGAGATGGAACTCATGACAAATGGCCTAAATTTTTTCTTTTTTTTTTGCTGTAAAATATAAGAGGACGTTTTTAGTATTTGAGAAACTATGGGAGATTTGAAGAAAGAGAGAAAGTTCAGAATTTTTTCTGTGGAGGATAGGATAGTAAGATAATGAGGGAGATATAGTAGGATTACCATCTGTACCTGTAGGTTGAGATTGTATAACATAATTATGTGGTGAACCCACTCACATGGATGTGTGATTTTCTGTACTTCTGTCTAGCGAATGAGGAGCAGAGTTTGGTAAAGGAAAGCAAAAACAGAAGTAGAGAATAATAGATTATGGTCAGATAAGGGGATTTTGGAATTCCTAAAACATCCTTAGTGGTTCATTGGTGAGTGATGGCAATTTAAAGGATATTGCTGTCTTAATGTATGTATGTCCAAAACCAAAAGATCTAGAATGCTTTCCCTCCTTATTTTTACCTCTTGCCTTCTCTGGCTTCCTTCAAGTCCCCATTAAAAAAAATCTCACCTTTTAAAGGAAGCCTTAGTGATTTCCTGTAATTCTAATGCCTTCCCATGTTGATTATTTCAAATTTATTCAATATGTAGCTTGTTTGTACATAAATTGTTTACATGTTTTCTCATTAGATTTTGAGTTTTTTGAGAGCTAGGACATGTATTTTCCTTTTTTTTGGTAACCCCAGTTCATGATCCATTGTTGGTGCTTAAAAAAATGGTTCTCAACTGACTGACAAAAAGGAATGCAGAATACAAGGGTTGTAGTCTCTTTTACATAGGGATAGATGATGGTCTCAGTAAAAAGCCTACAGTCTTTCTGCCTATAGGATTGTTTCTCTCCAGATACCATCAGTGCAAATCAGCAGCTAAGCAAATGACTGTGGCTTTTATGAACATGTTTACAATTCGTGCTACATAGTTAATATAAATGTCTTTTCTTAATCATATGGTTAGTCAATGAGAACAAATTAACAGAATATATGTATATTTTCTTCAATGCCTCCAAAACGCTTAATGAATCATAATAATTCTCCTGAAAGTAAGCTCTCCAGCCTCTTTACACTGAGGAATGGCATTAGTTGAGCACAATGAGACATTTTGTTTGTGTGTATGCACATAGGTACGAGTCCTTATGTTACAACTGACATCTGATCTGAAAACATCTTCATTGCTAAGTGCCATTGAAACAGCTCAACATGCATTTAATGATATTTCTCTAATTGTTTTGAATCACAGCAAAGATAATTGAAAAGTTTTAAGTCTTGAACGTTTATGTAATTCCAAGATTGGTTTCATAGTTCATATATTATTTTTGCTTTTTCTTCCTTCTCCTTCTCATTGATTTTTTTTCACATTTGGAACTATATGAATATTTACCAATAAAAATTCAGAATTTTATTAAAGACATTTTAGGATGTATAGAAAGGTAAACATTTTCATGTTGATTCTATGATGTTTTCTTCCTTTTACTCAAAACTGTCGTCACTATTGACTATAAACAATGTAAATCATTTTTATTGCTCTCCCTTCCATTTCTTCCTGTGCCATCACCCCCATATTGATTAAATTCTTTATTCAGCAACATAATTGTTGAAATGACAAAGGTGATGGTAAACAGATAAGTGAATTGGAAGTACTTTGATAGGGATAAAATGCCAAGGAATTAAAAAGAATCTGTTATGAGAATAAATAAAATAAATGAAGATACAAATCAAGAAAACAAGAGGAAAAAAAACCAGGGGGATAGAGGAAAGAAAAAAGAAGGGAAGCTAAAAAGGCATAATGAATGGGGAAAATAAGAACTTAATAAATCTAGATAAAGGAGAAAAGGTTCAAAAGTTGATTCTTAGGGAACATACTAACTAATTAATATAATAATGGTATGGCCAAGACTAGAACTCAAATATCCTGACTTGTATTCTTTTTTTCTTTTATAGTAATTTTCACTTAATGTTTACCTCACTTCATTTTTCCCAGATCATTTTAAGGAAATTAATTCAATTAATTAGTTAATTTGATTAAAAGCCCTTTCTAGTAGTCTTAATACCAATAATACTAAAATTTGAAATAGAGACTGCTTCATTTTCTTTTTTTAAATTTTTTCTTTTTAAAGATCACTATTTTAAAAAGAAGAATGTTAAGGATAATGTGAAGAGAAAATTAGCCAGAATGTTGCCAAAACAGAGGTGAACAAGCATTAATACTCTTGCAATAGTATTTCCTGAGGGATTATTTTGAAATAGATTGTAAGAGCATGGGACCAGAAAGAGAAAAAATTATCATATCTTTATATGAATTTTGTTAAGGAAAATAATGAAAATGTATAGCTGCATTTTGATTGAAACTAAACTAATTCTTTTTTAGCCTACAGAACTCTCTCTACAAAAAATCTGCTCTCATTAACTTAAAGAATATTTGGGAAATAACCCAGATTAAAAATTCTAATAAATAATGTAAAAAATAATAACTAGTTTGTATATGGATTATTAAGGTCTATATCTTATTTGATCCCCATGATTATTTTTTCTGTTTTATAAATGGAGAAACTGAGACTGAGAAATTAGATGAAAAAAAAAAAACAAAACAGCAAATAGCCTAATAATACAGATCCAAAAGCTGGCCCAAAGTGCCATAGAATTTCGTTCTCTTTAATTTCTTGTCTATAATTAAAAAAAAAAATTTAACAATTGTTATGTTGACAAACAATACAATGATCATCATCAACAATTTAATAATCTCAGCATTCTAGAAGAGTCAAGAATTGGTTTGATAAAAATAATTGATCTTTTAATTTTTAAAATAACTTTTGTTTCTTAATATGATCTTTTTCTTGAACTTATTTTGGAAGGCCATCCTTTGTAATAAAAAATAAAAAAGAGAGGTAATAAAAAGAGGTTCAGTAAAACAAGTTAATACGTTAATTGAACCTGAAAATATATTTAATATTCCACATGTATATATCATCCTCATCCCTGACCTAAAAAAAGGGAAGAATATTTGCTTTCTTTTCTTCAGGGCAAGCCTGTTTATTATAGTTACATAGCATTCAGTTTCATTTTGTTGTTGTTTCCTTTTATATCATTATAGTCATTGTCTGTATTGTTCTGCTTGCTTCACTTTTAATCAATTCATATAAATCTTCCCATTTTTCTTCATATTTTTCCACATTGATTGTTTCCATTATCTTAATGTACCACAGTTTATTTAGCAATTCCCCAATTATTGGGCATCTATTTTGTTTCCAATGTTTTGCAACTGCAAAAGAGATGCTATAAATATTGTATTATATATTCAGTCAGTCAGTCAACAAACATTAAGTACTTAGTTTGTGAGAGATACCATTTGGTAAGTGCTAAGGATATAAAGAAAGGCAAAAACACACTTCTTGCTCTGAAGGAACTCATTCTAATGTGGGCTGTGTGTGTGTGTGTGTGTGTGTGTGTGTGTGTGTGTTTGTGCATTTGTGCATGATCTGTGGAACAACGTGTTGTTATGTGCTAATATATACAGGGTAAACAAGAAGTGACCGCAGAGTTCGGTTTTGAACATATAGAATTAAAGATGTTTATAGGATACCCAGTTTGAGATGTTAGATCAGGAAAGCGATTAGCACTAGATACATTTTAAATCTAAGAAACATTGGCATATAGGTAATAGTTGAATCTTGTTAATTGATGAGAATATCAAGTAAAATATGTAACAGAAGAAAAGAAGAAAGCCCAATACTGAGAATCTTGGGAATACCTGTGGTTAATAAACATAGTTTCCATCAAGAGCCAATGAAAGAGGCTGGAAGGAATAGTGGTCAGACATATAGAAAGAGAACTAGGACAGAGCAGTGCCATGAAAACATAGGGAGAATAGAGTATCAAGAATAAGAGGTTTATCAACAATATCAAAGACTTCAGAGAGGTAAAGAAGGATGAAGAGTGAGAAAAGGTCATTAGAATTGGCAATTAAGAGATCACTAGTAACTTTGGAGAAAATTCAGTCGAATATTGTGGTCAGAAGCTAGAGAATGGAGAGCTAAGAGACTGAGAAAGGAAGTGAAGGTATCTCTTATAGATGGCTTTCCCAAAAAGTTTAGCCACAAAAAGGAAGACACATATAAGATGATATTTAACATAGGATAAATGAATCAAGGAAAGGTTTTTGAGAACTGGAAAGATATGGATATATTTGTAGGCAATAAGAAAGCATCCAAATAAAGACATTAAGTGCTCTTGGATAGGCCAAGTAACATAATAAAGATGACAATACTCCCTAAACTAATCTATTTATTTAGTGCTATACCAATCAGACTCCCAAGAAACTATTTTAATAACCTAGAAAAATAACAACAAAATTCATATGGAAGAACAAAAGGTCTAGAATTTCAAGGGAATTAATGAAAAAAAAATCAAATGAAGGTGGCCTAGCTGGACCTGATCTAAAACTATATTATAAAGCAGCAGTCACCAAAACCATTTGGTATTGGCTAAGAAATAGACTAGTTGATCAGTGGAACAGATTAGGTTCACAGGACAAGATAGTGAATAACTATAGCAATCTAGTTTTTGACAAACCCAAAGATACCAACTTTTCGGAGAAGAATTCATTATTTGACAAAAACTGCTGGGAAAACTGGGAATTAGTATGTTAGAAACTAGGCATGGACCCACACTTAACACCACATACTAAGATAAGATCAAAAATGGGTCCATGATTTAGACATAAATAAATTAGAGGAACAGAGGATTGTCTACCTCTCAGACCTGTGGAGGAGGAAAGAATTTGTGACCAAAGGAGAACTAGAGATCATTATTGATCACAAAATAGAAGATTTTGATTACATCAAACTAAAAAGCTTTTGTACAAACAAAACTAATGCAAACAAGATTAGAAGGGAAGTAACAAATTGGGAAAATATTTTTACAGTTAAAGGATCTGATAAAGGCCTCATTTCCAAAATATGTAAAGAACTGACTCTAATTTATAAGAAATCAAACCATTCTCCAATTGATATATGGTCAAAGGATATGAACAGACAATTTTCAGATAATGAAATTGAAACTATATCCACTCATATGAAAGAGTGTTCCAAATCACTACTGATCAGAGAAATGCAAATTAAGACAACTCTGAGGTATCACTACATACCTGTCAGATTGGCTAAGATGACAGGAACAAATAATAATGAATGTTGGAGGGGATGTGGGAAAACTGGGACACTGATGCATTGTTGGAGTTGTGAAAGAATCCAACCATTCTGGAGAGCAATCTGGAACTATGCCCAAAAAGTTATCAAAATGTGCATACCCTTTGATCCAGCAGTGCTACTACTGGGCTTATATCCCAAAGAAATATTAAAGAAGGGAAAGGGACCTGTATGTTCCAAAATGTTTGTGGCAGCCCTCTTTGTGGTGGCTAGAAACTGGAAAATGAATGGATACCCATCAATTGGAGAATGATTGGGTAAATTATGGTATATGAATGTTATGGAATATTATTGCCCTGTAAGAAATGACCAGCAGGATGAACACAGAGAGGCTTGGAGAGACTTACATGAACTGATGCTGAGTGAAACGAGCAGAACCAGGAGATCATTATACACTTCAACCACAATATTGTATGAAGATGTATTCTGACTGAAGTGGATATCTTCAACATAGAGAAGATCTAATTCAATTCCACTTGATCAATGATGGACAGAAACAGCTACACCTAAGAAGGAACACTGGGAATTGAGTGTAAACTGTTTGCACTATTGTCTTCCTACCCAGGTTACTTTTACCTTCGGAATCCAATTTTTATCGTGCAACAAAAAATTTGGTTTTACACACATATATTGTATCTAGGATATACTGTAACACATTTAACATGTATGGGATTGCCTGTCATCTAGGAGAGAGAGTAGAGGGAGGGAGGGGAAAATTTGGAAAAGTGAATACAAGGGATAATGTAAAAAAAAATTACCCATGCATATGTACTGTCAAAAATATAATTATAAAATTAATTAAAAAATAAATGAAAAAATAAAAATAAAAAATAAATGTTCCCCCCCCAAAAAAAAAGAAAGCATCCAAATATTCAAGGAAAGAATGAAAATAAGGGTAATAGTAGGAATGATACAGTGGACAATATTCTGCAAAGACAGTGATCACTTGTACATATAGAGAGGCTTGACTTCCTAAACAGAAGGAGTACCTCTTCAAATGAGACAGGTGAATAAGAATATGGAAGGAAAATACCTTTTCTCACCATACCATCTTAGATGAGAGGGAGCTCTTGGCAAATGTCTTTTAAATGAAATGCAGGGGAAGATTTTCATCTTGGAAGGTGAGGGGAGTAGAGCCATGAGTTATTTGAAGAGGAATGAAAAGATTTAGGAGATTATAAGTAAATTAGGGAGGTAGAAGATTTCCTTGTCTTTCTGAGGGCCAAGTTGAGATTATATAACATAAATTTATATAACTATCAACATATTTCCATAATTTTCTTCAATTTCACTTAATAGGTCATGTATAGGAATGAAAGGAGAAGTTGGTGAGAATAATAGACCTGTTAAGACAAGGTTTCTGATGGGGATAAGGTGTTAAGGAATTAGAGAGAACAGGAAAGGGTTTGGTTGAATCACCAAGGAGTCAGTATTCAGAAAGGAGAAGAATTTAACTAGTATAGGGGTACAAGGCTTTAGGCTAAATTCCAGGATCATAAAGATGAAAAATATAATCCCTGCCTTCAAGGTGTTTATAGTCTGACAGAAGCAAAATAACTTACATACAAATATGATCTAAGATTGGAAACTCAGTAACTTCCTTCAAAGTTCAATCGACCATTTTATTACCTGATCATGTTTCTGGTGGCTATTGTTTATCTATCTGCAAAATATTCTATTTTTCTTCCTCAACTAATTCAGTGACTTGCTTATATTCTTTCTCTCTTCCTCAAATTCTATTCTTATAGAAGAAGATTTTAATATACACATTGGAAATTTCTTAAATGCTCTAATAGAGGGGTTCTCAAAATAAGGCCTGGGGGCCAGATGCAGCGGGCCTGCTGGATCATGGCAAATGGGCTGAGGGGCGGAGACAGTGTGAGTTTTTGTTTTTATGATAGTCTGGCCTTCCCACAGTCTGAGGGACAGTGAACTGGCCCCCTATTTTAAAAGTTTGAGGACCACTGAATCTCTTAGTTCCTAGATTTACTCATTTCTTCAGTATATTTAGCCACATATAAAAATATCCTTGACCTCATCACATAAATGCACATTTCCATTATCATTATTCTGAACTTCCTTTATTCATTACTCTGAAATTAGTTTGATCAAATTTGTTGTCATTCAACCCTTTCTTCTGCCATGCAAATCATAAAACCTGTTCTTCATCCTCTTAATTTTCAATCTCTTTTTTACCCTTCATTTGTTTCTCAGGCCAGATGTGATGGTGATCTGGCTGCGACATGTCACCCCATTGATCTCCAGGGTTGATTTGGCTGATATGGCTGGCTAGGCAGGTGTCCCTTTCCTCCCTCACTGCTCCATGTGCGTCCCTCCCGAAGATATGAGCTTGGTCTAAGGGGACAACCTTCCAAATAGAGCAGTATCATTCTATCAAGGGTATATGGATAGCTGTGCTCCCCTGCTAGAACAAGCTCCTAAAGTCCATTTGTTTCTCAGGCCATCACCCCCATACTGGTTAAATTATTCTCCCTCCTACATATTGCCCCATTGGTGAACCATTTCAAATCTATATGGTCCTCTTCTCTCTAATTTCTTGGCACTTTATCCCTATCAAAGAACTCCGATTTCTCTTATCTGTTCTCACCCTTTGTCATTATTTCAACAAGAATGTTGCTGATATTTATTAGGCACTTCTTATTTTTCATTCATTATGGCTTCTTAGCCTCTCTTTCTTTTTTTTCCTTTCCATTATCCCCCTGATTTTTCTCCTTTTCTTTTCCCATGTTTTTCCTCAACAGTCCCTTTTGTTCTCCTGTTCTCATTTTATTTATCTCATTATGAAGCACAGGAAACAGTTTACAATAAGTTCTTAAATTATATCAAATTGATGTATTTGTTGGTTAGAGATATTTGGATTATATATATCTGATTCTATTTGACCCAATAAAATTTTTTATTTATGTCAATAAAAGCAAACTGTCCCAAAAATCTGATTTGATTGTGAAGGTGGACTAGATAATAGGACTGGGCATTTTGATATCTGGGTATTTCTGTCAGCAACCAAATTGGATCAGCCTTCTTATAAATTCTGTTAATCTCTCAGTAATTAAACTGCAGATATCTAGTCAGGTGACTTAATGCTGTTTAGGTTTGGAATTCCAAAGCACAGTCCAAAGAAAGATGAAGCATCACAAGACAGTGACACAAGATAGTCAGCAGAAACAAACTAGAACAAGCCTTATTTACAATAAGAAAAGCAAGAGGGTTTGATGCAAACAGATCAGGTCCAGTGAAGACCGGATGAAAGGAATTCTAAAACTAGTATAGAAAGATAGTAGGAAGTCTAGACCTGAGATTTAGTTCAAGATTTGAGAACTGATACATTTTCATGTTGGAGAAAACTCCTGGGGCTTATTGATATTCAAACTCCTTAGTATGGGAAAAGAGGCATTCAGCTGATGCTGCTGGCCATTTTTTTTTTTTTTTTTTTTGGCCAGATGAATCTTAGATGGTGCGGAGGGGAAGCTCCTAAGCCTTTCTATCTTTTCCAAATTGTTGTCTCTTGATAGTTATGAGCTGATTTTCAATTGGGAAGTTAGCTTATATGGTTTCATCTAATGTTGTTCATTTCATCTGCTAGAAAGCTGTTCAACTTTACTTTCTTAAAAATGGTAGTAGTTCATGAGTGATAATATAAAAAAATCATAGGAAAAATGCCATAATATTTCTGAAAGAACACATTTGATTGTGGAATTAATATATATTTCATGACATTTGACAGAAGTCAATAAAATCTTGGGCAGAAATTAAAATGTATATTTTACAGAAGTACTTTTATAGTTAGTTTCTAGCCTATTGAACACATAAAAGGAAAAATTTTACTTTTTGTTCTTGGTGTTATTTCAGTTCTAAAATCCAACTAACCTTAAATGAACTAATATTCCAGAGGGCACCCTCCTAACAATTGTACTTTTCCTTGTGAAGCTGAAAGCACAGTTTGTCGTAGATTTTTTTTTTTTTTTTTACTTTGTTTTTGCCTAAAGGAAAATAAATTATACGTTTTGGATCAGAAGATATTTAGTACTTGGTGGGGGCAGTGGAGAGGCACTAAGGAATGAATTTGTGTTAGGAAAAGATGTGTTTTGTTGTACCCTTGGCAGCATGTTAGTACAATTCAGTGGTGTTTTTGGTCCAGTGAAAATTAGCCTCAGGAAGATGCATATTCTATAATTAAAATGTGCAAGGCATGGAAAACTCAGAGGCATTTAATAGTCTTTTGTACTTCTGTATTAAAAAAAAAAAAACAGCCCTACATAAGTAAGAGAGCATTAATCATTTGTTTATTACATATTTACTGAGTAGCTCTGGTATAGTGAATAGAGGGCTGACCCGATATGCCCAGTTAGTTCAGTTTCAATATCGGAATGAAAGGAAGCACTTAAAAGTCATTTAACATTTAATAAAAGGAAGTTTAATTAACCATAATATAACAAGTATATGTAGCAAGGATGAAGTTCTACTTAGTTTACATAGACATGCTCCTCCTATTCCCATCCTCCATCTCCCATCTCCAAAAGGAAAAGCATTTAGTCAGTAGAGCCTGATGGGATGACTTCATTACTTAAATGATTCCTTTTATAGCCCTAGGTGACCAGGAAGCTATAAAAATACAGCTTGAACCCATCAAGAAGCTGCTTTTAAGGGAGGCAGAGTTTGAGCCTTTTCCCATCTCTACATCATTCAGATTCTGGCTTTATAGCCTTTTCCTTACTCAGGTAATGATGGAGGTGAAATGATTTTCAGGTTTATCTATATCTATGTGTGTATATATGTATATATATATATATATGCTTATATCTGTGTATGTATGTATGTATGTGCATATACACACATATAGAGATATATATGTATACTTGTATATGTATATATGTATGTATGTGCATATACACACATATAGAGATATATATGTATACCTGTATATGTATATATGTGTGTATGGATACACAGATAGATGTGTATGTGTATATGTGTGTGTGTGTGTGTGTGTGTGTGTGTGTGTGTGTTTTACATCCTTATCTCCTATAATAAGAGACTATAACTGTCAGAGAAAGTGGAAATCTTTTTCAGTAGAGGGAGTTTCCTCACTTGAGAGTGTTCTACAACAATTCTAGTCCTAGAGGAGCTACAAATAGAACAGGGTGATGAGGGCTTGGTCCCAAGGCTCTGAATCAAGATTGGCACTGAATTAAGAACATATTGATGACATTTACAGACCTTCAGCATTATAGAGATGACAACTAGGCTTTATGCCCAGTAAGTGCAGTGTAGAGAGGGCACATACTTCACACCAGCCATAGATCATCTCATCTTTGAGTTATGATTTTGGAATAATTAATTAAAAGTAGAAACCATTTGATGGTGGTGGAGGAAGTTCCTGAACTCTTAGAACCAGTGACTGTATGCCAGGGTTCCAAGATCTTTATCTCTGCCTACTGCCAGAGGACATTATTTATGCTGTTTGGGTGACACATTATTCATAGAACTTGTCCTAGGTGTAAACATTCATACTTTTGGCTCTGATGTCTAAGTTTATGGTAGGTAAACAGCATTAGGATTCAGAAAGGCAAGATTTGATCCCTACCCTCAAATTATAATCTATTTGAGAAAATAGAACACAGGAAGCAACATAATTACTGTTAATATTAATTATAATAATAGCAGCAACAAGAGTAATAATAGATTACATTTATATACCATGGCATATATATATGTGTGTGTGTGTGTGTGTGTGTGTGTGTGTGTATGTGTGTATGTGTGTGTGTGTGTATAATATAATATTTATATTAAATTTGTAAAGTGCTTTACAGTTACATAATTTGGTTCTCACAACAACCCGGTATTGTTAGTGCTGTTATTAACCCAGTTTTATAGATAGGAAAACAGACTAAAAGAGGTTGAGTTAATTGTAAATGCTTGTAGACGTTATTAGGGTCACCCAGATAAGGGGTATCAGAAAATGCAAGGATAGAATTATATAGCACATACAGAGTATATGCTCCTGGCCTTTCATAGTCAAGAGAAAGTTTAAGGCTAGGAATGCTTGGGAGGGTTTTCTGTACGAAGGACCCATTCAGGTATAATGATACTCAGCTTTGGATTGGTAGATGTGATAAAGAAGAACATTGCAGGCAAACCTGAGTCAAGTAAGGGAGGCAGGCAAGGACTTGCAGGAATGATAGAATTATGGAGAGTCCTTCCTTTTAATAATAAAGGAGAATTCTGAAGGGTTTTTGCACAGTTCTGTCTGGAAGGAGTTCTGGAAATAGGTAAACTCTAAAGGATCTTAACAATTTTCAGTTGTTTTTTTTTTTTTTTTTGTCTATGGATTTGAATGGACTATATTTATTCTACTGATATATTCCATCTTCTAACTTCATAATCTATTTTTGAATAAGGGAAAATTTATCCTAATTATTATCTATATTAAATAACTTATGAGTATACATGTTTGACATCTGGGAAGGACAGAAGAGAACTAGAAGGAAAAAAAATTTGTACTTAGGATTTAATTCCATGAATATCACCTAGCAAGAAGCAAGAGCATTTTGAACCACATTTTGCAAATTGGCTTGGGAAATGTCACCTTTGGGATAGATTTCATCTTTCTTCACTAGCTTATTTCATTAAAAAATTTTTGCTTTTTAAATATTGTGATTGTTACCTCCTTGAATAAAATTTCCTAATGGCTATTGTTCCTTTCATTTTATTGATGCAGATGACTAGGGCTGTTAGTAAAGATGTGATCTTTCTTGTATTTCTCTTTTCTGTTTTTTTCCAGCTTTCAGTATTAGAAAATGGAAAAACATGTGGTATAAAGCTATTTACATATGAGCTCTCAGAACTGTAAAGCTCTTATTCCTTGGAGAGACTTCTGCCTTATTTCAGAAGAAATGAAAAATATTTCCCTATCCCTCAAATTAAGAAAGAAACTTAATTTTCTTTGTCTAACTTTTTTAGATCTTAGGTGGGAAGAGGAAAATTTTTCTTCATTTAGTATTTTATAGGTTTCCAAATAATATTCAGTAGTATCTAAATGAAGACATTTGATGTTGAAATAATTTTTTAAATTTGTTAGATATTTAAATGCAGCAACAAAGAATAGAATTTTATGGGGAGGAAAGGTCATAGAGCTCACCTAATCTATACTTTTCATTTTATAAGTTAAAAAACAGAGGCCCAGAAGGAGAAATGATGTTTTAAAGGTCACATAGCTATGAAATGGCAGAGCCTAGAACTCAAAACCAAGGCCTCTTGATTCCAACTGAATCCATTGTTCTTTCCCATTACTCCTCACTGCTTCTTTGGGAAATTAAATCATGGGAGGAAATTTTCTTGTGAACCATTTAAAAATATATTTGTATAGCTGAGGGATGGGTTGAAACTGTTTCCTTGGACTGAGCACATGGTCTTTGCATAGGAAGGTACATGTGTTTTGTAGTCTTGCTAAAGGGAAAGTAAGATCACAGGCTCCTATGATTGAAGGAAGTCCACAAAAAGACAAAAGATGATCAATGACCAAGATATGATGAGTCTTCTGTTTTCTATCATATTGATATTATATCATATCATTATATCATATGATCAAAAAGGATTAATCAGGAGCTTCTAGTTTAGTACATTCCCCATTTTATAGATGAGAGAACTGAGGCAGGCAGAGGTTAAGTTCCTTGCCAAGGGTTATACTACCGTTGCTTGAGGCAGATTTGTTGCTATTTTTTTTAATTTTAGAAATTTATTCACCCATTTATTTTTTTTAATTTTTTACATTTTGAGTTGCAAATTTGCTCTTCCCTTCAGCTCCCCCCTTCCTATTGAAAAGACAAGTAGCATGATATGAATTATCTACATGGAGTTGTGAAAAAACATTTCCATATTAGCCATGTTGCCAAAAAAAGTCAAGGAAAATAAAGTGAAAAAGGTATGCTTCAGTCTGAGGTATACTTTCCACTTAGATTTTCTTAACTCCAGGTCCAACGTCCCGAGTCACCTGCTAACTCATTCTTAGTTCCTAAAAAATATCATCCAAAACTTTCTTCATCTTCATTTATTCCCTTCATTACTACATTGAAACCACTAGGTGTACAAGTTGTGATAAAATTTAAAAAGTATTGTTGAATTCTTCATAGCATTTATTTGTCCTTTTTTCCTCTAATCCACACAATAGTGCATATGCTGTAGTTATTTGTATTACAGTCTTTTTGCAAGTATTTATCATGAGAACTGCAATATAAAATGACAAAATAGCTTTTGTTAAATTACATTTCTTTTTGTCTTTTGGTAAATGATAAAACCAGTTCCACCAACTTTTAGAGGTAATATGCAGTAGTAGACAATGAACTGAATTTGAGGACATAGGACCTAGTTTCAAATTGATGCTCTCTACCATATTACTTGTGTGGCTTTAATGAAGTTACTTTCTCTATGGGTATCTGAAAATATGTAGTGAGCTACAGAGGGGCAGCTTCATCTCCCTGAGTTCAAAGCTGTCCTTGGACACTTAGTGACTGTGTGATTCTGAACAAGTTATTCAACCCTGTTTGCTTCTGTTTCTTCATCTGTAAAATAAGCTGTAGAAGGAATTGGCAAACTACTCCAATCATCTTTGGGACAAAAATCTCAAACGTGTTCTCCAGAGAGTTGAACATGACTAAAAGGACTGAATAACAGTAAACTAAATGATTTTTAAGTTCTTTTCTAGCTTGAAAGCTATGACCCTGTCTTCCCAAGAATATATTCTTTGCCTCTACCCCTTGTAGAACCTGTAAAACATAATTTCACTGAAAAAAAAACACCCATAATTTCACTGAAAAAAAAACATAATTTCACTGAACCACATTTTTTTTTTCTTTTGTCTTTGTTTGTGAGAAGAACATCAAGATCAATAACCATTCAGTTCTTCAAGGGATATGTCCAGCTATCATACATTATACAAGAACATTGAATTCAAAATACCAGAAACTAAGCTAATGTTTTTAGATGATCTAAAAACTATATTATTCATGGTACCTCCTGATCCCTTTTCTAGCATTATGATACTCTGGCTATAAAAACACCAAATTCTGTTTTGAGTTAGTTTTATATAGAAATACAAAAATAACAAGAGAGATTGGATGGCTGGAGGGTGCTAACAAACAGAATTAAGATACTCTTTAGCTTTACAGATTATAAAAAAAGTGTTATGTGAATGACAGTGTGGTAGATATCCTTTAAGGGATACAATGTCCTTGCCTCCCAAGTGCTTCTGAAAATAGATAAGCACACTAATAACTCTGGTACTTGGTTTAAATAAATGTCCATGAAGAGTTTGATGAAAGGAATCTGGCCTACAAAATGATAGAATTTAGTTTTTTAATCAAGATTATAGAAGGTCAAAATAGGGACAATCAGGAGTTATATAATAGGAGCTAAATGACCACTCAACCTTTGTTCCCTTGGAGGCCTACAAACGTGTTTCTTAAGCCAGTGATATTAGTAGTCAATAAGTGAGTCCTTACTCGCTTTAGTCCTGGTTACCACAAAATAATATTGCAAGAAAAAACCTGTTGGCTGACTGCCCTTTGCTTTTCTTCCCTTTTGTGTCCAACTTTAATTTCTGTGTCTCTCTGAATATTTTTGAAAAAAAAATCCATTTGTAGTATGTGAGACAATTAATTTTACTGGAAAATATAAAGGTTTTATAAAAATTCTCCAAGGGCTGGCTCACCTGCATATGCCAATAGACAACAAATTGATGGCCATGTTTCTCCTAATGTTTATGCTGTTAATCTTCATAGTTGATGAGCAATGATGAAGGCTCATGAGGGAAAACAGATGCTGTATATTTGACATACTGAAAGGCCTTTTCTCAAGGCCTTATCAAAAAGAACTAAAATAAGAATTGTCCTTGGCACAAGCTAAATATACTTTTCAAAATTCAATCCACCAGAGAAGGAATTTTGAAGCTGTAATTTAATAAATATTCTTTTCTAGGAAAATATGAGTACTTGTTTTCCTATTAGAATATCACATCTAATTTTCTTTTTAAATCCAAGATTTTGTGTTCTAGGATTCTTTAAAATCTTTTGGGGGTTGGTCTTATCTCTATGATGGGAAAGTATGTCTATGGAATATTATCAGCATGACTTGGGTGATGTCTCAATATTAAATGCATGAAAATTATTTGATTAGATTAAAATAAATTTAATCTTCATCAAAAGTGCATAAATATTTATAAGGGAAGAAATAACTTCTTGGCTGTTTTGAGGAAATATCTGCCATAGCTGTATCCTTAGAGTTGACATCTCTGGCAATCACTTATCACCTTATATCCAAGATGAATAAAGAATGAAAGGAAAACATGAGACAGATTCATGACTTCTAGTACTGTATCGCAGAAATAACTAGAGTATAGGGAGGTTAGAAGATAATCTTAAATAAAGATAGATTAGAGAACATTCAATATGCATTCCTTTGTAATATCAAACTTATATTGGGTTAAGTCATGTGGAGACTTTTTAAGATAGGAGTAGAGAGGTGCTACTGATAAACCCTAACAACTAACCAATATTTTTTGAATCTTTTTAAAAAATCATTGTTGAAGAAGAGCTGATTAACACTGGGAATTGCTGTGGAAAGATATGCTTGGACTTAGGAAAACTTTAGTTTAGCTTGCAGCAAATAATTTTTTTAAAAAGATTAGGGTCTGTAAACTTTTTGCCTCCTAGAAAGGTTTATATTCCTAAACTGAAGTATAGATATCCTTTGATATCTACACTTGAATTGAATTTTGAGTTTATAAAATGATAGTCAGCTTTCTCTGTTTATTAGATGACCTGAGGATCCACACTTAATGGATTTGAAAGAAAGAGGAATTAATCATATTAATACATACTAATAGAAAAAATTTAAAAGATGAAATATATTTGGCTGAGAAACATATCATTGCTGCAACTATATAATATATATTTAAGAGTATTCAAATTGACTTATTTTTAAATAATAAAAATTTAAGGACACTATACCATTTGATACTTTTTGAGAGTAGATTCTAAATGTTATGCATATGTCAAGTTAAAATGAATTCAAACATTAATAAAAGAAAGCAACACAGGAACTGCAATTGAATACTTTCAATTTTGTGTCTTTTAAAAATGAATCTATTTAAAGCTAACTGATTTTGCTTTGTAATGGGCTATATACTATGATTCTTTGTCTCTGATCTTAATTCAGAAATTTAGTTGGTCTCTAATAACTTGAGAAATCTAGTTCTGCTAATCACTGTTCTGTTCTTATGTCAAGGAAATCTGTTTACCCTGAAGAATGCAGGGGTACACCAGGGAATCTGGACTAGTATCTTTCAAGCTATTCTTCAAGGATGTCTGGTTTATTATCCAAAGAAATTGGGTTTACTATCTCTGTCCTTACAGATGCATTTGGATTCAAACAATGAATATCTTTTTCAATACAGGAGAGGGCAAATTATAGCTAGTCCTCATTCACAATTTCTATCCACTTCTATTTTCTTCTATCTATGATTGAGAGCTGTCCTCATTTTGGGGTCTTTACTTTCTTGGGGAAACTGAGGTCTTATTTATTGTTAAAATTTGTACTTTATTAATAAATTGATCATGTTCTGGATTTTGTGACTCAGTCTATCTTATTTTTTAGCTGTTATATAAGTAAACAAATTAAACAAGTGTAAGTAGATTAGACAGGTAGCTGATAGAAATATTAACAACACTGTTATAAGGTCCTTCAGAATAAGGTCTATGTACCTTTATAGGATCATAGATCTTATGCTGGAAAGGATTTTCAAAGCCATTTTGTCAAATCTCCTCATTTTATGCCTCATTTATTCATTTAACACCTAAGTTGTACTTTAAGTGAAAACAGTCTGTTTTTAGACTATTTTCCATAGATATAGAAACAACAAAGACATATGTTCCCAGTATAGGGATGTACTTATGTAAAGACACAGAAGTAGTATATGGAGTCCTGTCATTCAAACTGTCAACAAGTTATTTATTAAGCACTTATTATGTGACAGACATTATACTTAGTATTGTGGCCCTCAAAGAGTTCATGTTCTAATGGAATATAATAAATTGTACACACAGAATATATATACATCAAAATGGAAAGAAATCTTAAAGAGAAAGCCAAAGTAATGGTTGGGGGGGGGAAGAAAAGGAAAGGCCTTCTATAGATGATGAGATTTAGTCTGAGGGAAAGGAAAGGCCTTCTATAGATGATGAGATTTAATCTGAGTATTAAAGAAAACAGAAAACCAGAAGTTAAGGGAGAGAAGGGAAAATATTATAGGTGTGGGCTACAGTCTATATAAAAGTTCAAGGTGGGAGTTGGATTGTCATGTTGGAGGAATTATAAGTAAACTGGTATATCTGGGTCATAGAGGACATAGAGGGGAGTAAAGTGTAAAAACACTGAAAATGATAAGAAGGGCTAAGTGATAAAGGGCTTTAAATGCCAAATAGAGGATTTTGGAAGTAATAGCCCCTGGAGCTCATTGAGAGGTGTGTGTGTGTGTGTGTGTGTGTGTGTGTGTGTGTGTGTGTGTGTGTGTGTGTGTGTGTGAGAGAGAGAGAGAGAGAGAGAGAGAAAAAGAGAGAGAGAGACAGAGGCAGAGAGACAGAGAAACAGAGAGAACAGAGAGAGAGAGAGAGAGAGAGAGAGAGAGAGAGAGAGAGAGAGAGAGAGAGAGAGAGAGAGAGAGAGAGAGAGAGAGAGAGAGAGAGAGAGAGAGAGATCCTTAGAAATATTACTTTGGCCAGTGAGTGAAGAATGGAATGAAGTAGAGAAAGACTTGAGGCTACCCCAATGGTATTATAGTAGTCAGTGCAGGAAGAGATGAGGTCTTGCACCAGGGTGGTAGTTGCATGTAGAGATGTATGCAAGAGATATTGTGAAGGTAGAAGACCCAAGATGGCAACAGATTATATATGTAGGGAGAATGTGAATGAGGAACTAAGGATGATATTCACTTTCAAAGCCTGGTTTAGTGGGAGATAAACATATTCCTCAACAATGAAGAAGTTCAGAAAAGAAGAGTTTGGGAAAACAATGAATTCTGTTTTGGACATGTTGAGTTTGATGCCTTCAGGATACATATTTTGAGATGTCCAAAAGGCAGTTGATGATATGGGAATGGAGGAGTTAGGCCTGTATATACAGATCTGGTAATAATCTGTACAGAGATATTTGAACCCATGGGACTGGATGAGATTACCAAGTGAATACTATAGAGGGAACAAGAAAAAAGGTCCAGTACATTTGCAGTTAGTGAGTATGATCTGGATGATGGATTTTGTAAATGGGAAGCAGCTTGGTTTGATTAAAATGAAGAATATTTTGAACAGAATAATATAAAATAAGACTGGAAAACTAAGCAGAAACTATGTTATGGCATATTTAAAATGCTTGAATGAGAATTTTATACTATTTCTAAAGAATTTTTATAGCTAGTCCTGCTCTGGTCTAGGTTGCTAACATCTGAAATATTATGTGAATATTTGAAGCACCACAATTTAGAAAAGCCATTGTTAAGTTAAAAAGCAGAGGAGGACAAATATGGAAGAGTAAAAGACCTTTCATGAGAAGCCATATAAAGAGCAGCTGAAGGATCTGGGAATGTTCAGATTAGAGAAGTCAAGTACACCTGCAGTTAGTATGATCTGGATGATGGATCTTATAAATGAGAACCAACTTGATTTGATTGAAATGAAGAGTATTTTAAACACAGAATAATACAAAACAAGACTGGAAAGGTAAACAGGTTCCTTATAAGGGACATTATAGCTCTCTGAAAGGCTGCTATGTACAATGTTCTTTTTCTCCCCAAAAGAAAGAACCAAGAAAAATAAATGGAAATTATCAAAAAGAAAATTTGGGCTTGATATAAATAATAAAATCCTAATAATTAATGGTATTTAAAATGAACTGGGCAACCCAAAGTGGAAGAGCTTATGAAACCCGGTCAATAGAAAGATCATCATTAATAGAAGTGGAAAACTTGAGAGGAAAGATTGGATTTTGGTAATTAAACTGTGTTCTAATCTTGGACATGCCGAGTTTGCAGTCAAAGATGATGATGCAGCAATAAGTTCTCATATATGTAATTCTGAGTACAGTCAACTTGGGTCTGTTATACATATTGACTGTGTAATCCTGGACAAGTCATTTAAACTTTGAGTGTCTCAGGAAACCTTTCTTAATATTACTTTTTTACAGCTTTTGCTGATCTACATTGGTAGATCTATATCTCTTTATTAGAAGTTCTCCATAACAATGAAATTGCAGGTTTAGATATCTTTTTGACAAAAGCAAAACAAAACAAAAAAATGTGTAAGTATTTATGTGCAACCACTTGGAGAGAATTAAAGAAAGCTTAATTTCCTTTATTTTGTTCCAAAATTTTCCTACCCTCTCCTCCCCCTTTTATCCTAAGGGTATTCCTCACATCCAAATCTCCTGGAAACAGCATTTATGGGTTTCTTTACTATGTTTTAAGCCCAGAAATATTCTCTAACCAAAACTGTTTGTGAGGTACTAATTAAAGAGGATACTAAAAGCATGGGGTAAGGCTAGCTCCTCTCATATGAATCTGCTTCTTTTTGGTAGAAAAAAGGTCATCTTTATCTAATATGGGTAGAATGTATTTATGAATGTTTAAATCCTTGATAACCTTTAATACATTAGTTATGTTTTACATAAACTTTTTTTTCTTTTTGTCACATTTTCAATGTGTCATTTTACTTATGCAATTGATTTAAGAGAGACTATGTGTAAAAGTGCCATCAAAAAAGCTGGGTTTTCTTGAAATAGAATGGGGAATCTAACTAACTTCTAGGTCAAGAGCTCTAAATCTGAGGTCCATAGATGGTCCCCTTAGGTTAGACTTCAGGAAGTAGGAAAAAAAAATCTTAATTTTTACATTATTTTCACTCTAATTGACCTTTAGTCAATATATGGATATGCTAGTATGAAATTTCCCCTCATAAATGCAGTTTACAGCCCAGTCAATGGTCAAGTTAGTCAATATTTAAAGAAATTATTTCATATTATTTACTGGAATTTTAAATATTGGAGCTAAGTACTTTGGCTATGTGATAAGAAGACAGGACTCATTGAAAAGGACCTGTTATTGGGAAAGATTGAAGGCAAAAGGGAAAGGGAATAGCAGAAAATGAGATGGATAGATAATATCATGGAAACAACAAACATGAAGCTGGACAGGCCTTGAGAGATGGTGCAGAATAGAAGGGTTTGATGTGCTATGGTCCATAAAGTCAGAAAGAATCAGTCAAGACTGAATGACAGAAGGAAAAGGAGAAAGAGGAGAAGATGAAGGCAAAGACAAAGAAGACATAGACAAAAAGGATGAAGATTTCCACAATAACAACAGATGTATCCTGGGACTTGTCTGAAGTATAGAGAGGCTAAAAGACTGAGAGCTGAGTACTTGGGGTCAGGAGGATCTGAATTTGATTTCTCTGTCAAAACTCTTATTGTGTTATCCTGAACAGGTCACTTAACCTCTCTGTGCCACAGTTTCATTAATTATAAAATGTGAATGATAATAATTATACCTAAATCACAGGTTTTTTTTTTTGTTTGTTTGTTTTTGTGAAAATGAAATGAATTAAGATATGTAAAGTACTTTGCAAACCTTAACATGTTATATAAATGCTGGCTGTAATAGGTGATGATGATGATGATGATGAACTTGCAAGTACCAGAGAAAGCATTTTGAACTCAGATCTTCTAGAATCTAACATTAGAATGGTATTATTCCATATTGTTTTTACTGAGACTATTTTTACAAGTTTACTATTCTAACAATAATATCCTTTTTTTCAGGTACTTGTACAAGAATGAAATCCACACAATAGATGTCCAAGCCTTTAAAGGGCTTATATCTTTGGAGCAGCTGTAAGTAATTCCAAGCTAACTTATTGAAACCTGATGAGTTCATTGAGAAACTAAAAAACTTAAAAGTATGTCTGTGTGTATCATATCTATCTATCTATCTATCTATCTATCTATCTATATATCTAATGCCTTTTAAGCCTTATGTTCATATTCTATGAAGAAGTCTATAAAGATTCATATTCATGTGACAACTTTAATGTTTTCTTTTCAATAAAAGTTGTAGATATTGAAAGTTAAAATGGACCTTAGAGAACCTCTTGTCCAACTCTTTATAGGGTTTAGAAGCTTGGAAATCACGTAGGCCAACCTATTAATTTTGCCTATACGAAGATAGGGCCAGAGTATCATCATGGACAGTACATACATGATCTAGAATTCAAACTCAGGTCCTTCTATGTCAGTCACACTCTTCCCACTATAATTTGCTGTTTTTTATTTTCCAGAGAAGTAAGCCAAGCGGTAAGGTGTAACTGTGGTGCTGTCAGTGAGGTTTCCTAGTTAAATTCCCAGTCCAATTTTCTTTTTGCAACATAAAACTGATAATGTGAAAACTATGCATGGTGCCCCTACAAACTGGCAAATCAGTATTAGGACCCCAGGATGAAATATAAATCTCCCTATGAGAAAATCAAATTAAGTCAATAAAACCATTGAACAAAATTGGATACTTTATTCTGGATTTTTCCATAATGCTTGCATATTTGTGAGACAAATCCTACTGCTATATTTGAAAGCATTGTCCATGCAGATCACAGCTTTATAGACATGATTCCATTGTGTAACAAATATCCTTGTTTATCGTGTTTGTACAAGAAAACCTTTAAGATATCATTTGTTATTTATATGTAGTTCTTAATAGGACTTTAATAGCAGAAATTAGTGATGGCTGGCTTGAGGGAGACCTGGTTTAATAGCAGTAAAGAAGAAAAGACTTGAGGATTTTAATGGACTGAAATTTTAATATCTCAACATTCTGAGGTGACAGTCCAAAAAGCTCATATTTTTTGTCATCTGTAAAATGGGGATAAAATAGCTCCTATCTTCATGGGATTGTAAAGAAAAGCAAAAGAAATAATAATTGCAGCATGCTTAGCATAGCATCTGGCACATAATAAACACTATATAAATGTTAGTAATAATAATAAACTTATTATTATCTATTCAATTCATGTTGTTTATTGTTTAACTTATTTAATTAATAATTATTAAGATTTGTACCACTTAGATTGTGCCAATACCCAGGTGTGTAGCATTGAATAGTAGAAAGAACACTGTCTTTGGAGTGAGAGGACTTAAACCCATCTCTGGTACACAATACAGATTTGATTTTGATTAATTCACAACTGCCCTCGTTTCCTTAGTTTTTTCCTCTGTAAAATAAGGGGAAAGACTTTTTCTTTCCATCTTCTCTGTCACTGTCAAATGTATCACCATCCTTACTGTTCCGCGGGCTCATAACTTAGTTGTTATTCTTGATTTCTCACTCTCTTGAACCCTATTCTCCTCACATCTATTGCCTAGGCTACTGATTAAACTTTTGCAATATGTCATGAATACTCCCCTTTCTCACCTCTTCCACTTTCCTGGTGCCGGAACTAATCTCTTCTTTCCCAGATTACTGTAATAACCTGCTAATGGATTGCAAATTCCTCCTCGTTCCAATCCATTCTCCAGTTAGAGGCCTAAGTGATTTTTTTTCTAAAGCACAGATCTGAACTTGTCATCCCTTGTACCCTCCCCCAACTCAATAAATTCTCTATCAATTTAAGGATTAAATACAAAATTCTCTGATATTCAAAACCCTTCATAACTACCCCTCCCTTTTCAGGTCTTCTTCTCCTTTAATCCCTTCCATTTGTTCTTTGATTCAATTGCAATAGGCTCCTACCTGTTCTTTGAACAAGGCACTCCATCTCTCAGTTGTGAGCATTTTCATTAGCTGACCAGCATACCTGGAATCTTCTTTTTCTTCATCTCTGTCTCTATACTTTCCTGTCTTTTTTCAGGTCCCAGAAAAAATTCCATTTTCTATAGGAAGTCTGTCTCTCTCAGGTTCTCTTAATTTTAGTGCCTTCCCTCTTTTGATTATTATTGAGCTTGTTTATACATGGGTATTTGTGGCTTGTCCTTCCCTTCCCCTCCTCAGATCATGAGATTCATGAGATAAGGGATTGGTTTTTGCCTTTCTTTTTATCTCTTGCACTTAGTTTTGACATTATGCATAGTCATCTAGCATAGTATCATTTCATGACAGGTGTTTAATTTATACTTATTGGATGGTACTGAAAAGAAATAGAATTGTTTTAATGTCTATTAATCATTTTTTGTCCCACATCTATATGCTTTTTCTCCATTGTTTTAATTTTGGGTCACATTCTGTAAGTATGAAAAATCCATTTACTTAGTATTTTGTGTTATACTGTATAATTAAGAAAGCCTTTTCAGAACAATCCAGCAAGGGAGATGACAAAGTAGTTATTTTTTTCTTCTATTTTGTAGGTAAAGTAAGTTCAGAGAGGCTGAGTTTTCTAGGTTTTACCTTGAGATTAGAAATTAGAAATTGAGATTAGAAAACTAGTTCTTTGTACTTCCTATCTTGTGCCTTTCTCATTAAAGTGATGCTGGTATTTATCATTTAAATATATTTACAGATGTTTTATAAACACTTAGCACAGTAAAAGACCCAATTTCTACTTGAGATGCACATAATTCTAATAATTAAATATTTAAAATTTAAAAAATAATAGCTCTTTTTTTTTATTGGCAATGAGTAATGCTATACATTTTTAGATGCTGTGGAACCATAGAATTTTTAATTTCTATTTTTAAAGCACAGTGACACTCATACTTTCTTATACTGGCCTATAAAGAAAGAGGTTTGTTGTTAGCTAAAAATTTCATATTTAATCTTCCATTTAGCATATAATTGGCTACGTTAATCCTAGCTCTGAAAGCTAAGTTTGTTTTGGACTATGTCTACATAACTGCAATAGATGTAAGCAACACAAACATTTGGATAGTTCAATTCCCTTTGAACCCTCCCCACAGCCCCAAGTGACAAGGTCTAGAAATAACATTGTTGTCATTTGCAGAATTGTTAAAGATACTATGTCAAACTGCCCTGATTCTGCCTCACTAATCCCAAATCAGCCTTTGACAGTAACTTAAGGCTTGTTTTGAAAATGGCATTTTTAGTGCATTGTCTCAGACATTTGGTTTATTTTTAACAGTAAAAGTTATATGACTGGAGCCTGTTTTAGAGGCATGTGTTAGTTACATTGTTCAATAAAACTGTTTTCCTTATGTTGGCCATGAAAAAGGAAATTATGATTAACTTAAAAAATAATTATTGCCTTTTGTCTATAGGCCAAAGTCACTTCTCCACAATCATCTCCTCCCTCCATAATTGGGTTTTTCATTGTAACAAAGAAAACAGATTTAAACAAAACTGATTGACATAGCAACGAATTCTGGCAAAGTGCACCTAATTTCACAAGCATAGTCTTCTACTTCTTTACTGAGAACAAGGTAGTGTATTTCATCATAAAATTTCTAGGATCAAGATTGGTCATTGTAATTTATATGAGTTCAATTACCTTTTAGTGTTGTTTTAATTAATCTTATTATAATCCCTATGTATACTGCTTTCCTGGATCAGGTTAGTTTATTCAATATTCAATCAAATTCAATATTCAATATTATTTAATCAATGAATATTATTCAATATTCAATTTATTCAAAATTAATACAAATCTTTCTAGGTATCTGAATTTCTCATTTTTAAAGAATGGAGAAGAGAAACGGAGTAAGAAGGAAAGGAAAAATGAAAGACTAAAAAGAGGGAAGTGAAGGGAAGGAAGATTAAGAAAAAAGAAAAGACATCAACAAAATTTTTAAAAGATTAAAGTAAAATCACAATATAGAAGAAATACAAATAATTACCAGAAGCTATGATGCACAATTATATGCCAGAAAGACTGAGGATTCAAAAGAGATGGTCATCTAGAAAAAAAATATAAAATGCATAAATTAACAAAAGAAGAAAGAAAGCTTATTAATTGTGGAACAGGTATTCCAGAAGGTGCAGTGAAAGAGTTGAGTATATCTTGAGTGGCTTCTGTATTATGTAAACAGAGATATCCTATTGAGTTAAATAGTGATTTCTAAGCAAGCTCTGTGTTATATGAAGGCAATGAATCAAGTTTTCATGCAGGAGTCTAGTATCTTTTTTTTTTTTTTAAATGATAACTTTTTATTTTTCAAAATGCATGTAAAGATACTTTTCCACATTTACCCTTGCAAAATCTTGTGTTCCATATTTTTCTCCTTCCCTTTCCCCCTCCCCTAGACAGCAGATAATCCAATATAGGTTAAAAGTGCAATTCTTTTAAACATATTTCTACATTTATCATGCTGCACAAGAAAAATCAGATGAAAAAGAAAAAAAAATGAGAAAAAAATGCAAGCAAACAACTACAACAAAAAAAGTGAAAATACTATGTTGTAATCCACATTCAGTTCCAATTTTTTCCTTTTTTTCTGGGTGTAGATGGCACTTTCCATCACAATTCTATTATAATTGGCCTGAATGATCTCATTGTTGAAAAGAGCCAAGTCTGTCAAACTGGTCATCACATGATCTTGTTCTTGCTGTGTACAATGTGCTCCTGGTTCTACACACTTTACTTGGTGTCAGTTCATGTAAGTTTCTCAAGATCTTTCTGAAATCATCTGCTGATTGTTTCTTATAGAAAAACAAGATTCCATTACATTCATATACCATAACTCATTCATCTATTTCCCAACTGATGGGCTTCCACTCAGTTTCTAGTTTCTTGCCATTACAAAAAGGCTGCTACAAACATTTTTACACATGTGGGTACTTTTAAGGAACCTGATATCTTAAAGGATCTGGCAAATCATTTATGTTTATTTATTATTTTTATTATTTATTGTGTTGCTTCTGCTTTGCATATTTGCCCCATTCACTTATACTACTGCAACTGATTGGTTAATTCAGACTTTCATGGAATTAAGGAAACTAGAAAAATAATAGAGATTGAGGTATATGTCTGTGTATATGTATAGTTATTGATACCAATAGAGATACTGTATATAAATATATATGTATGAGTTGTGATATTCATCTAAGGTTGAAAAGAAGAGGCAAAGTGAGGGACCAGCAATTGCCAAATTTCAGTTTACTGTAGAGACTTCTTAATTTTGTTATTGTGTCTCCACTATATAGCAAAGTATTTTATGCAGTAAAGGTGTTTAGTAAACACTTGTTGAAATTAATACCCCATGTAGATGATATTCTCATTTCTTTGATTTTTTCATAATTTTTTTTTGGCATACAACTGAAGTTTTCCCCACTATTAACCTAATTATTGAGACTGCTGAGCTTATTTATTTATTTATTTATTTATTTATTTAATCAATTACTACAAGTTTTATTTATGAAAGTAATCCTCTATTGCATGGGTGGGGAACATTTGACTTGATGCTCTATTTAAAGCCTGAGAAATTATTTGCTAAGGCAGCCACAGGCCATGAAGAACTGAAAGCGAGGCACAGCAGTCTCCTACTGCTTGAATTCTTTAAGTTGATAATTTTGTGTGGCCCTCAAATGATGTTATCAATATCCAAATGGCCCTTAGCAGAAAAAGAAAGTCACTTAACCCTGTTTTTCTCAATTTCCTCATTTATAAAATGAATTGGAAGAGCAAACAGAAAACTACCCCAGTATTTTTTGCCATGAAAATCTCAAAATAAAACTGAACAATAGCATTCTCTTTAGTATTTAAAGTATTCTTGCACAGTTGAATAAAATGACAGGTTTTTGGTAAATGAGTAAGAGTAATGAGATGTAAACTATAACTTGTATTTCTAAGACAACTGTAGTAATACAGATGATGATGAAAATGATATGTACTAAACCTGTTATAGCATGGTTTTGATTTCTTCTATTAAGTCTGTGATTTTGACAGCTTTTTTGTCCCTTCCCCCCTTCCTCCACTTTTTTATAAAGTTATGAATCAAGACTGCAACTGCAAGTGATCTTTTCTTAAGCAAAATACATATTTGTATTAAGTATAGTTTATTATGAGCCTTTCCATCATGTATTGAATGATCAATTTGAGCATAGCCACTTATAGCCTCGTACATCTTCCTGTCAAAAGTTAAACAGGTTGATGTCTGGTTTCTTTTATAGAAAGACTTTGTTGCCCTCTTCTTTTCCCTACTTTATATAAGTTTATTAAAGTATTAAGTTTTTTCTCAAAATATTTTTCAGTACATAAGCTGAGCAGACTATCCATATTGAGATAATTACAGCCTCTCAACATCTTTGTCATCTTTATCATCCTTGAATTATTAAAGAGAAACAGCCCGTTATTGGTCTCCACTGGACAATATGTGCTTACATCTGAAAATGTGTTTACAAGCTGAAAACCTTGAAATAGCCTTAATGCATAATTCTAAAGACTGTCCAAGAGCTAGGTATTGACTACTTAGCAGAGGTAGAGGGGAGTGGGAGTGGGAGCTATGTGTGTGAGTTGAGGATAGGATCCATGAGCTCAAGCATCTGCAGCATTATTAATAAAAGCATTTTAATCTTTAAGAATACTTGAAGATGAGGGCTTTTCTTTTTTTTATGAGAAGTATTGTCAGAAGCAAGATTTTTTTTCTCCATATAAGCAAGAGCAATCCAGCCTCCAAATGCATTATTGTTGAAATCTTGTCCTCCAATCTTCATGTGAACTCAAGTTTTTATATTATGACAGAGAAAGCTAGAGGAAGAGAAGTGTTGTAGGTACAAAGAAGCAGAACGTTTATCTGAACTTACCCACAAGGAGGTCTTAAGTTTTTATGCTTTCTGTAGTCACTATTAATGTGGAATTCAGCTGGTCCTAAGTAATTTCCCATAATAACTCATATTCTTCAATAACCCCTGCTGGAATATATTTGAATTACGTGTTAGTTTAACTCTTCCTTTTTGGTTGCATGAAAATAATGGTTCCCACATAATTAATTTTAGAAAGCATTTGCTTCTAAATATTGAAAGAAGATAATCTGATTACCTTTCCAGACCTAAGCCCAGTAGCCTAGGACATTAGTAGGCAGAACAATATTACAGAATCAAAGAGTTGGAAGGGACTCAAAGATCTATACTTATACAGGGAGGCAGGTGGGATACTCAGTTCAAATTTGGCTTCCAACCCTTACTAGCTGTGTGACTTGACTAAATCATTTAATCTCTGTTTCCCTTAATTCACTGGAAAAAGAAATGGCAAACCACTCCAAAATAAAGAGAATTATTTATTCCTTAAGGAAAAAGAAACTGAAACCTTAAATGATTTGTCCACTGTCATAGAACTAATAAGTATCTGAGACAGAATTTGAACTCGGCGTCTTCCTGACTTCAAGTATTATTCTTTTAATTTTTTGCTAACTTTAAGGTACTTTATAAATATTAACTATTATTATTATAACACAAAACAAGTGTTTTTGCCAAGAAAACCCTATATGGGTTCATCAAGAGTCAAACATGACTAAAATGAGTAAACAAATACCTATATAAGGATCCTTTCTTCAATATAAAAAATGTTCACCTATCTTTCTCTTGGACACTTCTCATATGGTAAGAATATATTGTCTTCTGAGAAAAATCCATTATATTTTTGATTAGGCTTAATTGTTGGGAATTTTTATATCTGACTGAAATTTGCCTCTGCTCTTTTCTCTTGTTCTTTGTTCTTCCATGAAGAACAAGGATTCTTAATCTTTTTTTTTTTTTTTTAATTATGGACCCATTGATCTATCTAGTGAAACCTATATACCCCTTCTCAGAATAATATTTTTAAATTCATAAAATACTTAGAATTACAAGCGAAAACAGTTATATTTAATAAAATTATCAAAATGGTCCCCAGATTAAGAATATGTCATTCAGGGACATGAAGAACAAGTTTAATACCTCTTTCACATAACAAACACTAATGCTTGAAGACAGCAGTTGTCTTTCCCTAAATCTTTTCTTTTCTAGTCTAAATTGTTATTTCTTTTAACTGCTTCTTATTTGGCATGGCCTTGACACCTCAAAACATTCTTTTTTTTTTTTTTTTTTCCCCTGAGACTAGGGGTAAGTGACTTGCCCAGGGTCACACAGCTAGGAATTGTTGTGTTTGAGATCAAATTTGAACTCAGATCCTCCTGAATCCAGGGCTAGCGCTATATCCATTGCGCCACCTAGCTGCCTCTATCTCAAAACATTCTACTCAACTTCACTTATCTCTCATTTGCTGACTTCGTTCTTCTGATTTGTAGAATTAAACTAGTATTTATCTGTCCACATGTTTTTTGGCAGTTCTGTCATTGTCCATAGTTATGGAAAGAGGTTTAGAAATCACATTTACCAGTTACTGCAGTAGTGTGAGATGAAACTTGTCTAGCCTTGTTAACTTGAATTCACTGAGATTGCAAAGAAATTTTTTTATGTCTTCCTCACTATATTTAATCTTTTTTAAGTTACTGTGATTTTTTCCTTCCCTGACCAAAGTTCATTATCCCTGAAAAAAATTATGAAAAAATTAAAAATAGATTATATCATCCTTTCTACATCCATCTGTTATTCTTCCATTCTGAGAGGCAGACCTATTTCTTTTATTATCATCTTTCCCCAAAGTTTTTAAGATGTCTAGGTGACATACTAGAGAAAGAATATTACTTGGATCCAGGAAGATGCTGAATTCAAATTCTGCTTCAGACACTTATTAGCTGTATGATCCTTGCTTAATCTTGCTGTGCTTCAATTTCCTCATCCCTAAAAATGGGCTTAATAATAGCAGCTGTGGAACAAATGAGTTTACATACACACACATATGCAGCTATACACATATACATATATATGTGCATACATACACATCAATGTGTATATATAGTATTGTAAATAAATATGTTATATATTCATATATCTAGCATATCTTTTTATAGTCAGTAATTCTATATAATATATACATATATATAATAAATAATATCTGTATATGTATATCTATACACATATAAAATATAACATTATGATAACATAAGACAAGAAAACTTTTTGATTATTTATGGTATTCCTTGATACTTGTAGCTCTTTGTAAGAACTTTGGTTAATTAGTGATATAATCCCACAAAATAGAGGTCTCTGACTGATCCTGCCTTTATTTAATTAGGATAGCTATTATTTTTTCCTATATAGTCCTAGCAGGAGATATTCATTCAAAAAATATTTGTTGGGTCTCTGGTAAAGTAAAATATGGAGTCAAGAATCATAGAGCTCAGGCTATAGAATGTAGATTTGAATCATGGCCCTGGGACTTATTTTCTTTCTACAACTCATTCTGGTTCTGCTTCCTCAAATGTAAAAGGAGAAAATGATTCAATTCATTTTCAATTCAAATGGTTTTTCTTACTTATAATTTTGTAATCTTGCTGATAATTCTACTTCATATTTTGGAAGGAGGAATAGGAGAACAGTGCAAAGAAGATAGAAAAGACATGGATAAAGTTTTTTATTAATATCATCATGCTTTTCAATAATCTATGGATAGTCTTTTTAAAATTTTAGGGCAACTAGATAGTGCAGTGGATGGAGAGTTGGGGCTAGAGTCAGGAGTTCAAATCTGATGTCAGTCATGAGCTATGTGATTTTTGGGCAAGTCATTTAACCTCATTTGCCACAGTTCCTCATCTATAAAATGAATTGGAGAAAGAAATGGCAAAGGACTTCAGCATCTTAGCCAAGACAGGCTCACAGAAAGTCAGAAATGACTGAAAAATGACTGAACGGCAACAAAAATTGCCTTTTTTTTTTTAAACCAGATCCGCTATTATATTGGCTTAGGGAACTCATTTGTGTGAGAAAATTCAGTTAGTTATCTGAGACTCCAATGATTCTTAAAGCTTTTGATCTCAAGACTGCTTTACACAATCAGAAAATATTGAGAACCACCAAGAGGTTTTGTTGATATGGAATGTATTCATCGATATTTACATATTAGAATTGAAAACTGATAAAATTTTAAAATATATATTTGTGAAGTCACTTAATAACTATAACAGACTCATTACATATTTATATAAAGGTCACACTTTTGTATTTTTTCCCAAACAAAAAATTTAGTGAGAAAAATGCCACTCTTCTATAGATTTTTGTGAATTTCTTTACTCTCTGCCCTAATTAAAAACATCTGGATTCTCTTATATAAGCTTCTGCATTTAGTCATTTCTATATTGTTTTAGTTGAAGTATATAAAGAAAATCTGGTCTTATGTAAATATGTAGTTGGATAAGTGAAGAATACTTTAATAGATAAATAACATCTTAATATTATTATGAAAAATTTTCAGATGCTCTGAAAAGGTTTCTGAAATTCAGAGGATGCCATTCTTACTTGGAGAACTGCTGGATTAGATTATTTGTTCGGGGTCACTGATGTATAGGAACATGAGACTAGGTCTTCATAATGCTGAGGTCTGTTCTCTATGCACATTTTCTCATTTGTCTTTAATGAAGTGAAAAGCATATTTCAGAAAATTAATTGTGTTGGGAGAGAAGCTTAAATTTATTTATTATATTCTGAAAAAATATTCATTCCAAGTACTGTCTGGTTATCTCTATTGTCAGGAAAGAGGGATTGTGTTGGCAGAATTAAGTGCCTCGAAATCCCAAAAGCTGTTTTGGCAGCAAATGAGATGACATTGGAGAGCCAGGGGCCTTCCAGTACTGCTGCTTCCCTGGAACATTTCACCAATGGAATCTTTACCCGCAGTGATGTATACTAGCTATGTTTAGTGTTCACCTGGGTCTGTTTAGGGGCACTGCATGAGCTCCCTAAGTAAGGTTATCAAGTGCTTCTGCTTTTCTTTTCAAGATAAAATTTCCAAGCTAGATTAAGTTGGGGGGAAACTGATCTTTGGAAATCCATTTACTTTTCTAGTTTTTAGATTTTAAAAAAAGAAACACAGATCTTATCTTTGTATTTTCCCCAAGGGTTTGAGTGTAAATGCCCAAATACTCAAATAGGAGAAATAGGTCACCAAGAAAATATATAAGAAATGTTTTATCTCCTCTGCTGCTCTTTCTGCTTTCTGAGAGGTATTCACTGGATCAACAAGATAAGGAGGCTGAATGAGCACAAGTCTGCTTCTGATATGAATCTCTGTAGAAAGTAATAGTGGCTTGTGAGGAGGATTAGCATCAATATAAGAGTATTTTCCAGAGCAGGAGGCAGGAATATATTCAAATAGTTCTGGAAGTATCAATAGATTTCAGTTATTCTATATAGAAGAGGAGGTTGAATCTTATTAAAATTGCTAAAGTTCAAATTGCTGATCATGTATAATATACTATATTAATATACTATACTTCTAATATACTATACTTCTAGTGGAAGAGTATGGAGGCAGAATGTTGCATACGTTGTCAGTTGGCAATTACTCTAAAGGAGAGCTTCTTAAACTTTTTCTCTCAGTATCTTTATGCTATTAAACATTATTGAGAACTTGTCCAAAGCGTTTTTGTTTATTCATGTTATATTTATAGATATTTATCATATTAGGAAAAAAAAAACTAATTTTAAATTTGTAGACTTTCTTAAAGGGTTTCAGAAACCCTCCAGTATTATCTGGAGCAATTTAGAGAATGACTGCTCTGTATAATGACTTCTTAACTTGCGGTTAGTAAACTTGCTTTTGTTTTTTAAATACAATTTATTTTCTTTATAATTCTATGCATTTAAAAACATTCTTCTGGGAAGGTACTAATGGACTTCATTAGCATGTCAAATTGGTCCATGACATATAAAAAAGTTAAGAATTCCTTTCTTTAAGATTATTTTTGCTTGATTCTTTCAAAGAGAATTCAGTTCTTCTTCTAGTAGATTTATGTACAGAAATAATTTTTATGCTAAAATGATTATTAATTTATTTTCAACTGCAACTATAAATGATTATATAAAAATCATTAAACTTGGCTTTAAAAGCATAAACATAACAAAAACCCCATACTTAAGAATACACTGAAAATAAAAATCAAAACCCAAAGATATAAATGAAATTAGATCAAGCAGTCATATCCTAAATTGGATTTAGTTTTGATATAATTTTAGTTTGCTGAAAGGTACAAATTAATTAGAGATAGGTAGTAATTTTACTAGAGTTTGGACTTTCTTTAGGTATTTAATTTGAGTTTACCTAGCATTTCTTTAATTAGGGCTGACATTTCTGCTGAAGTCTGACTCTCATTTTTCACTGTATTGAGCTTCTAGAAGGCTGTATCAGTGTCTACACTAATACTACTAAGCTGGGAAGCCTTTGAGCATGGATATGATCCAAGGACCAACCAGGTTAGTTCAATGAGATTCATCCCCACGTTGGCCATGGGGTGATGAAATATTCAACTGCAGTAACTCATGAAAATGATCATATTAAATCACAGAGAGGTAGCAACTACATAGCTGCAGAAAGTAACCATATAAAGAAATGTAGATCAATTAAATTATTGAAACAATTTACTACCACATGGTTTGGTGGGAAGATTAGTGGGCAAAAAATGTAATTGTACATTTTTGATGTATAAAAAAGAAGCAAAGTTCACATATATATGGAACTTCTCTAGATACAATTTATGGATTTTAACAAAGAATTTATTAAAGCATTGAGGTGGCATAGTGGATAGAACATTGGACCTAGAATTGAGTAAGTTATGAGTTCAAATCCATCCTCAGACATATACTAGCTGTATAATCAAAGAGTTTGTGGAATGTTCAAGAAGGACTAGTACTTATAGTAATTACCTATAGTAATCTAGTGTTTGACAAAACCAAAGGCCCCAGATTTTGGGATAAAAATTCACTATTTGACAAAAACTTCTGGGAAAATTGGAAACCAGTATAGCCGAAACTAGGCATGGACCCACACTTAATACCATACACCAAGATAAGATCAAAATGGGTTCGTGATTTAGGCATAAAGAACAAGATTATACATAAATTAGAAGAACATAGGATGGTTTATCTCTCAGGAATTTGTGAACTAAGAAGAACTAGAGATCATTATTGATCACAAAATAGAAAATTTTGATTATATCAAGTTTAAAAGTTTTTGTACCAAAAAAACTAATGCAGATAAGATTAGAAGGGAAGCAATAAAATGGGAAAACATTTTTTATATTCAAAGGTTCTGATAAAGGCCTCATTTCCAAAATATATAGAGAATTGAATCAAAGATATAGGAATTCAAGCAATTCTCCAATTGATAAATGGTCAAAGGATATGAACAGACAATTTTCAGATGAAGAAATGGAAACTATTTCTAGTCATATGAAAAGGTGTTCTAAATCACTATTGATCAGAGAAATGCAAATTAAGACAACTCTGAGATACCACTACACACCTGTCAGATTGGCTAAGATGACAAGAAAAAATAATGATGAATGTTGGAGGAGATGTGGGAAGACTGGGACACTGATATATTGTTGGTGGAATTGTGAATGCATCCAACCATTCTGGAGAGCAATTTGGAACTTCAAAAAGTTATCAAACTGTGCATGCCCTTTGACCCAGCAGTGTTACTGGGTTTTTAAGAGATCTTAAAGGAAGGAAAGGGACCCACATGTGCAAAAATGTTTGCAGCAGCCCTTTATGTAGTAGTAAGAAACTAGAAACTGAATGGATGCCCATCAATTGGAGAATGACTGAATAAATTACGATATACAAGTGTTATGGAATATTATTGTTCTGTAAAAAATGACCATCAGGATTATTTCAGAGAGGCCTGGAGAGACTTACATGAACTGATGCTGAGTGAGGTGAGCAGAACCAGGAGATCATTATACATGTTAACAACATGATTATGCAATGATTAATTCTGATGGACGTGGCTCTCTTCAACAATGAAATGATTTAAACCAGTTCTAATTGTTCAGTTATGAAGAGAGCCATCTACACCCAGAGAGAGAGGACTAAGGGAGTTGAGTGTGGTTCACAACATGATATTTTTACTCTTTTTGTTGTTGCTTGCTTGCATTTATTTTGCTTCTTTAAAAAAACAAAACAAAACAAAACTAGTTTGATTGGATTTTTCTTGTGCAACACAATAATTGGATAAATTGTATGCATATATTGTATTTAACATATATTTCTACTAGGTTTAACATGAAAATTTTTAAAAAAAGTATACCTTAAAAAAAAAAAAAAGGACTAGTACCTCTGGAATGAGGGCTTACTGAGCCCTTTTCAGGGGTCCTCATCTACTTTTGATATATACCTTTACCTAACTCTTCTCTTTGTCTCCTGGAAGCTGTAGGAGACACAGTGGCCATACCTTAGTAATTGTCTTGGCAGAAGTGCTGCAACAGGTTGAGGGTAACTAAAAGGTCTCAAACCTATTGATGAGTTAGGGGGATATCTACCCCAAGGATGTGAAGACTTTGCTTGATGGAATGAACAGATGATGGACAAATTTGTTCCAAGTGGACAATTTGTTCCAAGGTCAGGAAGGCAGCTGAAGCAGGACTTGTGGATTGCTTAGAACTTGTTCAGACATCAAAGATGCTACAGTCATTTATAGCATCCTGGGCCATCATTAGTTGTCCTGACTTTTGTCTTACCACTGGACTTCAGTGAATGGAAGGAGTGAGGTTCATGACTTTGTCCAATTCTGCCTCACTTAAATTCAATCCTGTGATGATATTCAAAATCAAGGACAAACAAAACTTGTTTCCTCATTTGTAAAATGGAAAAATCATAGTATTTACTTTCTATGGTGGTTGAGAGGATTAGATGAGATAATATTTGTAGCATGCTGTGCAAACTTGAAAAAATTACATAAATGTTAGCTATCATTAATAATAATTATGATGGTAATTATAATAATAAAAAGGTACTATGTGCTAAGAATGGACTAGGAATAAATACAAAGACAAAAATGAAGCATCCTGGAGGATGTTCCATAGGATCCTGCATTCTATAAGGAGATTCCATTATAGGATGTAGGATCCTGTATTTTATAAAGGGAGATGATATATACATATTCAAATATACATATATATATATATATGCAGGTCTCTCTCTCTCTGTATATATATATATATATATATATGCAGGTCTCTCTCTCTCTGTATATATATATATATATATGCAGGTCTCTCTCTCTCTTCATATATATATATATATATATATATATATATTAGTGGGAGAGGATACAAGTATTTGAAGGGATAAGGGAGACTATATAGAAGTTGTTACTTGATAAGAAAATACAATAAAAGAGAATTATTGTTAGGAACAAGTAACTTTAGATGCAGGAGAAAGTAAAAGACCAAAATTTAAAATTATCCCCCCAAAAGAGTAATTTCCATACAGTATGATTTTTATATGTTCATAAAAATAACTAAGCGTTATCAGTGAAAATTATTTTCAGCTTACAAAGGATCCAGGCACACAATGTCTTCGAAGGAGATGTTCATCTAAGAAGGTACAGCTGTTTTTCTTTCTTGGAACCATTTTGCATCCTTATTATTAGCAAGGTCAATGAGCTAGGACAATGAGTCTTTTTAGCTCAAAACAATATTTTGGGTTCCTGAGGCCATCTGCTTTCTCCACAAGACAGATTTACTGCTTAATTCTTAAAACCCTTTATAAACTTAACACATTTGAACATCATTTTGAAGCAAATAAAGGATTCTAAGAGATGGAGGGCAAGAAAGAAAAGCATTCTAAACATGAGGGGAGGGGGCAGCCAGAGATAAGTTGTGGAGGTATACAATGAAGGCTCCTCTCAGGGTTACAAGCAACCTTAAGATTTGGTGTTTTTAACCTCTAAATTCTTTTAATACCAGTTTAGTGGGAATGTAGGGTATAGAAAGGGGAGAAATGTCTAATGACAGGAAAAATCTATAATAATTCTGGAAAGGTAGGTTATATTTGCTCTGAGAGCCAATTAGGAGCCATTGGAGTTTATTGATTAGGGGAGTAGTATGGTAAAATTTGTATTTCATAAAAATAATTTTGGCAGCTACATGGAGATGAATGAATGAATGAATAAAATAATTTATTCAGTTTTTACAAATATACTAAGTACTAGCAACAGTCTTTTTTTTTTTTTTTTTCAAAGAACCTATACTTCAAATAGAGGAGAGTTTAGAAAAGCCAGAATTCAGGTTACAGGGAAAATGCCAAGGCCTGGAAGTATATAAAACATGGTCACAAGGCATAAGACAAAGCCCAGTGGTCCTTAGGTCACTGTGGCAAGGCAGAAGATAAGACCTATTGGTCTAATCTAGTATCTTACCAAAAGAAGTGCACTTGGTCATTCCTTGTCAAATGAGTATGAGTAGCCAAATTTATCCCAAAGCCAGATCCATGACCATTGGAAAGGGAATATCCTAGTAGAATGTGAGCAGAGCTTGGATTAAGGTGGAGAGGGGCTTATGACATACTGGTTACCTCTACATGCTTGATCCTAGGGATATGGTTTGGAGAAGGGAGAGACTTGAGTCAAGGTGACTGATTAGGAGGCTATTACAGTAGTTCAGGAAAGATCCTTAGGATGAAATTCAAAGAAGATGAATTGAAAAGATTTGACATTTTGCTTTTGGTTATGTGGGATGGAGTGTAAGAATCAAGGATAATATCAAGATTATGAGATTATGAAGATATTGGTACATTCACAGAAGTTCACAGAAATTCAGAAATGAGATGAATTTTGAGGGATAACTAAGTGATTCCATTTTGCCTATGTTGAGTTTTTTAAAAAACAAAATAAAGGACACACAGATATGCTGATTATGAGACCATCACCCATATAAACTTCAGTCTGGCAGTCTATTGACTTTTCATACTAATTAAAAAAAAATAATGAATTGAAGAAACCATGAAATTTTAGTTAAATGTTAGTGAAAATAAAGTTGTATTTTTTTCCTATCCAAGTTCAAAGATCCCCTTAGGGAGTCTGTGGTTTGGATCCCAGGTTGAGAACCCCTGTTCTAGGCTCATTGAATGTATGTATCATTGCTGCAATTCTAGTAGCAGATAGGAAAACAGCTAATTGCATTCCAAAATGATTTTGACCTCTATTAGATCTTTTTAATTTGAAAGTGGTTGATTCCAGGTAGTTTAGAAATTTTGAGAGTTTGCTATAGTAAGAACTATTTTTAAAATTCACAAGATTTTATTCATCAATGTAATACTCAAGTGATTGTAAATGACATTTCAGTCTGTGATAATAGTCTTATTCCAGAATTGAAATCCATCTAGATATAAACCACTATTAGTTACATTCAACAAATCCAATGGTATGTGCCTGTTGTCAGCCTTAAATATTGCTTGATAAAGTAAAAATACTATTTCCAAAATATTTTTGGAAGGTTTTGAGTTCTTTATTATATTGTTTAATAATGCTTATCAGTAGTCTTTCTCCTTTTGGTGACGTATTTCTATAGCTGCCCTAGTGTGACTGATCTTATGTTATGCAATTATTTTATGAATTTTTGTGAGGATATTTTTCAGATCTGGTATGTTCTCTTTAACAATTCTGAAAGTGCACATTAAGACTAATATTTTGTAGGCTTTAATTTCCTTAATTGTGTTTTTCCCTTCCAGCTTTAGTTTCAGCATGTCAATATGTTTCTTAATGCATTTTGTCACAGCCTTTTCCATTTTAGCTTTATGCTTGATTTATCTTGCATAGAAGGAGTCAAGTTACTTATACTTGTCACCTTCATTTATTGGTTCAATATGACCTCCACATTCAAGCTTAGTCTCAGCTTTTCCTTAGCTTAAATTAAGATCAAATGCATTTTTAAAAATTGAGATAAGATTATTCCTGAGTATTGTGATAATTTTAATTTACTGACTGCCCTAAATTTGACAGTCATGCCTTGCCTTCAATTCTGTTGTTTTTCAGCCATTTTTCAGTCATGTTTGATTCCTTGTGACCCCATTTGGGGTTTTCTTGGCAAAGATGCTGGAGTGGTTTGTCATTTTCTTATCCAGCTCATTTCACAGATGAGAAAGCTGAGGCAAACAAAGTGAAGTGGCTTGCCATGGGTCATAGTTAATTAGTATCTGAGGACAGATTTGAATCAAAAAAGATATGTCTTTCTGACTCCAGGCCCAACTCTACCATCTAGATGCCCCATATCTTTGATGCTTTGCTTAATGCTATGGTGCATGATCCTGTAAGAAATTAATAAGATGCCTTCCTGGAAATAACTTTTTTTCTCATTTTTTCTTACTTATTTACCATCATCATATAAATTTTATGGGCACAGTTCACATCATCAATGGTTTACATTTTTCTGGGATAAAAACTATGCCAGCTGCCAGAGCCAAATAAGCAAATTAGGATATCAGGTAAATCATTATAAACATCTGGGTTCTGGTTTGTATATAAAGGAATGGATGTCATAGAAATGCTATCTCCTTACTGTGTAGATTTCCCAATATACCCTACCACCTGTGCTCTTGAAGTCATTTTCTTAATACATAAATATTCAGTTCATGATATAATTATGTGATACTGTAGAAATGCCATGTCAGGTTTTGGATGCTAATTCATTTTTGGAAATTGGTAAACACTGAAAAATAGCATTGTTTTTTGAGAACTCATGGAAGAAAGAAGATCCTAAAAAAAAACACATATATAGAAACTGCCTTCTTAAAAAGCAACTGAGTAGATGATAGAGTTTTATGAACAACAAATCATAGGGTCATAGCTTTAGAGCTTGCAGGGACCACAGAAGCCATCTAATTTAACCTCTTCAGATCTGTGGCTCAGAAATATGCTCTTTCACCCCTATGTCATATGATTAAGCAAATGACTGGGATTAGAATTTGAATTCAAGTTATCTTCTCTTTGAATCTAATCCTCTTAACACTATACTACACTGCCTTGACCTGGCCAGTCTTTTTTTCTCCAATTTTCTAAATCATTTAACACATATATATCACCCCAATTAATTAAATTATTTTAGTGTATGTTAATATATAAAAATATCTTCAGTATGTGTATTTAAATTATGAACATTCACCTTAACATTGACTGTTCTCCAATATATTGGACTCAGATGGCATAGGCTTTCAGCCTTGCAATTAGCTTCAGAACCTGGTAGGCTGGTGTCTCCATTAATGAAGTAGTGCTGCAGGGGATAGAGCACTGATCATGGGATCTGAATTCAGATCTGCTTGTAGACATTTACTAGTCATGTGAAACCTGGGCAAATCATTTTGACCTCTGTTTGCTTCAGTTTCCTCAACTATAAAATGAGAATAATAGTGGTACTTCATAGGGTTATCATTAAAAAAATGATGTAATAGTTGTAAAAAGTAGTTAGCACACTTCTTGGTATGTAGTAGGTGCTGCATTAATGTTTATATTCTTTCCTTTTTCCACTTTCTAGGCCTAGATGAATTTCCCTTCCATCCTTACTACCCCATTCCCACATCCCAAACATTCTGTCTTTAGGAAAAATCATAGGCTTTTTCCTTCTCCCTTGATTTATTCTGTAAGGACAGCCCATATGTATACATGCCTTCTTTTTAAAAGGGTTTAGTAGTAAACTCTATAGAAAATATGCTTCCATGTTTCAAAGATTTTTTTGGGTCATGTACTTTCTTTACTAAGATCTCAATTCTATATAAGTTGTTGTTACTAATGTGTGTGTGTGTGTGTGTGTGTGTGTGTGTGTGTGTGTGTGTGTGTGTATCTTACTGGTTGCCAATCTTCTGGTGAATAGAGTGTTTATACTTAGCTTGGTTTGGATTATATCTGAGAAGGGACTAAAGCCTTTCCAGCTTTGTAGAACTTAACTCATAGAGAATGTGCTTGTACATGCTAGCAGTCTTTGAAAACCTAGAATCACTTTTATACCATGATAAGGTATTGAAATAAGACTTCATTGGAGAATAGCACATTTGAAAACAATGTATTTTTAAAAATTCAATATTCTATATGCATATATAATATACCCACAAATAGATAGTTACTTTTTCCTAGATTTCTCTCTTTCCTGTTTTGTAATGACTGTTTCCCATTTCTGGAATGCACCTCGGCACTCTTAAAATCACCTGCTTTCTTCAAAACTCAGCTTATATGCAATCTTTTAAATGAAATCTTTCTTTATTCCATAGCTACTTGTGTTCTTCCCCAAACTCTAAGCCTCAACGTTGCATTTTCTTATAAATATTGTGTATATATATATATCTCAAAGTTTTAAAAGTTCTTTGTTTATAGATATTTTTGACTATCAGGTGAAGCCTATGAATTTTCTCAGATTAATGTTTTAATTGTATAAAACAAAATAATATTACAGAGGAAATTAATTATATTTAAATACAATTATCAAAATGTTTTAAAAGTTTACTTAACATATGTGTATACACAATATATTCTCTATATAATATATACATATTTGTGTACTCAGATAGTTAGTACACCCCTCAATATACATATATATACATATATGCATATTTGAGCATGTACATACATATGTATGTATACATACATGTGTGTATTTCTGATAGAACATAAGTTTTTCAAAAATAGGAATACATAGTAGGTATTTTAACAAAAGTCAGTCACTATCTCATAAAAATCCTTCCTCTAAGAACAAAGTTCACAAGAAACATAATTGGCTCCCTTAGCTTATGCATTTTAGTTAAGGACTTAGCAAAATATTATTATAAACCCATCCTTTATGTGACTTATTTATTTAAAACAAACCCAGATGATTATATCTGGTTCTGCCTCTTTGTGACAAAATTTCTTTGTCCAATTAGAATTTTTCACTGATTTTCCACTGAGATAGTACTTCCTTTCTACTTTCCATGTGGCCTAGGACCAAGAGGTTAGGCATCCATGATTCCTTCTCTTAGTTGTTATCACCTACTCCCATCTCCAACTACCAACTCCTCAGTAACTTCCTTTTCTCACTTTGAATTTCTGAATGAACCTTTTTTAGCGGCAATTTTATGGGTAGAAATGTGGAATTAGACCCTACAATATAGCCTAATTGCTACATCTAACTACTCTTTTATTCTCAAATAAGATCCTTTAGTATTATTTTCAGGGATTTTGTTATTATAATTTTGCTTTTCTTTGTTTCTCCAGACACAGAATTAATCATTCTTATTTATAATATTTAATTTTTATTATTATTTAGTGATTTTATGATATAAATGTAGGGACTAATCTTGGTAGAATGAGGAATTATCCTTGGTAATGAAAGGCAATCAATGAGAGAAGAAATGAAGAAACTTTGAATTTGGGGAGAAGGAAGTCAAAAAAGCTAAAATAAATGGTCTTATCTAAGATATAGTTACTTTTGTATATGTGTAAATTAAGAAGCAAAACTATCTTCTGAGAGAATGGCATGTGGGTAGAATTGGGTCCTAAAAAAGAGAACAGGAGATTTGGAGCTGTTAATGTGGAGAATATGCCAGAGAGATAATATGAGAGGAATGAAAATATTTCCATGTATCAATGAAAGGTGAATTAGGGTTAAATGACATGAATTTATAGTAGATATGGTCATTATAGTTTTATGGTTTTCTCCATCAGCTCTCTAGCTTTTGAAATAGTAGTAATGTAGGCAGATTGTCATTGTTTTCAAGATTTGGATCAAAAATTTGAGAATAGAAGAGGGAATATTATTAAAGTTGCTATTCATAGATTCATGATGGTAAAGGATGGTAAGGGAGGCTGTGGTCTTGCAGAACAAGTAGTGATTCCATTAAATTCAACAAATGTAATATAAAGTGAGTGCTATGCATCAGGCACTACGTGGGCTGTGGACATAAGGCCAAAATAAAACAGAATCTTTCCTCAGTGATTTATGTCATGATGGTTGAATAGCAGTTTTAAGAGAAACAAGGAAAAGATAAAGTGAAGTTTATTTTGATCAAACAATGGAATGTTAGAGTTCAAAATAATGGTGTTATTCTTAAGGAGTAGTCTAATGACAACCCTAGTACAATCCTTTATTGCTTCTTCATGTATTATTATTTTTAAAATGTTTAGTGCCTCTCATCTCTACCTCAGTTATTTCAATTTTCCCCCTCTGATGAACTATGACTTTTAACAAAAATAATTAAGCAAAAAACCCGATACATTACTGCTTCTGCCAATGAACCCGATATTCTATACAGTAATCCTCAGCTTTTATACTGTGGTAGGAAGGCAAATTTCATTTTTTTCCACATGCCAGAATCTTTTTTTTTTTTTTTTTAAAGTGATTTAAGTGTGTGATTGATTTCTTTTTTAGTGTTTCTTTTTAATTTTCAGTGTTGAAGCTATGTGCATTTTTCCTTTTCTTATTGCTTATTTCACCTTAACACAAATTAATACCTATTTTCCATGTTTCTCTGAATTGCTGCTATTATCATTTCCAATGGACAAATAATATTCCATTATTATTATTATATTTCATAGGTATTTTTCAGCTATTCTCCAGTTGATGAACACCTCCTCTTTTTCATGTACTATGCTGCCAAAAATTGCTATTGTGAATATTTTGGTATATATTATATCTTCTGTCTTTGATTTTATTGGGGTGGTATAGTTTGAATGGGGTAGTAAAGTTGCTCAAAAAGTATAGATAATTCAATCATTTTTCTTGAATACATCCTAATTGATATCTGGAACAAATAGATCATTTCATAGTATCACGAGTAGTACATTAATATGTTTTCCTCACAACTTTTCTAATAATGATTATTTTTTATCATCTACAAACTTACACAGTGTAGGGTGAAATGTCAAGGTTATTTTGTGTTGTTGTTGTTTTTTTTAATAACACCTGTATCATTGCAACAACTTCACCATTAATCTCCTTAAACTTAGACTCCTGATGTTCCAATTCATCCTGCCAATAGCCACCAGAATACTCTTTCTAAAGAATCATTTCAAAGTTGGAAGAAGGTTTAGATGACATGGAATCTTTGCAGTGGATAGAGTGGTGGGAATAAGGTAAAAGAAGACTAGAAAGTTTAGAGATAGTGATTTATGATGAGCTTTGAATACCAAAAAGAGGGTTTTGTATTTGATCCTGGAGGCAATAGGGAGCCATTAGAATTTACTTTAGAGATAGTGATTTATGATGAGCTTTGAATACCAAAAAGAGGGTTTTGTATTTGATCCTGGAGGCAATAGGGAGCCATTAGAATTTACTGAGTGTTAAAGACCGTGCCAAAGTGAAAGGGGCAGGTCAATTCTACCAGAGCCTCCATAGCTGTGAATCATAACACTTGAAAAAGTTGCAAAGTAGCCTTTCCTTGTGGATTGGGAATGAAATAAATTGGAGGCAAGAGGGATGAGGAGAGAAGTCAGAGAATGCAACTGCCTCTGTCTCCTTGTATCATCATCATCCTCTCACATGAAGAGATCCATCCTACAGGTCTGAGTTAGACCTCCAGCAGCCACTGGCAGGTGGCTCCTGTATTTTAACAACTGAGAAAGGGGTGACCTGTGTTTTAGGAAAATCAATTTGGTAACAATACAATATGGACTAGAGTAGGAAGAGATCCTGTTTACAATTAATTGATTTTGTCCTGTAACTGCCTAACTTAGTTTAGAAAGTCAGCTGGCTTGTAATGAGTTAAATTTAGAAATCCAGCTCTTTTGTTAATTATTATTCCATTCTTGCCTCAAGAAAATCATCTAACTTTGAAGGCTGCTGTTGGATACCAGGGATTCTGGTCTAGTATCTTTATACTATTGGGCTATCTTTCAAGGATGTCTAGTTTGCTCTCCAAAGAAGTCTGATCCACTATCTCTTACCTTGCATGTAGACTCAAACAGTGAATTCTTCATCAAGGGAGAGATGGAGGGAGTTGTTGCTAGCTCCTCATTCCCATCTTCCAGCCAATCATCTCTTCCCCTGTGCCTCAAAACTGAGACATCCATTGACCTATTCTGTTATCAGAGCTATTCCTGGTTAATCAATCAAATGTTATCTTGCTTGATAAATATGTGCTTTAGAGTACCTTTATTGAATTTCATTTGCAAATTAATACTAATAGGAATAGGAATAAGGAAGGTAAGAGGTTTTGGGGAAAAAATAATGAGTTTTGTTTTAGACATGTTGAGTTTAAGATGTCTACTGGACATCCAGTTGAGCCTTTTGAAAGGCAATTGGAAATGTGAGATTGGACGTCAGCAGAGGCATTAGGGAAGAACAGATAGATTTGAGAAAAATAAGCATAGATGATGAGGTCAGGATAGCAAGTCATAATTTGAAATAAACATGTGACAAATTCACAATAGTCATTCTCTTTTCCAAAAGGCAGGCTTATTTAGGAGAAGAGGTTAAAGAAAAAAAAAAAAAAAGAGGTAAAATAGGCAGGAGGATCGGCAAATCTGAAGTAGAATTGGGAGAAAATATAGTTAGCAAGGAAAAGACAAATTCCCCAAAGGAATTCACAATTAACCAGGAGAAAGAAATTTGGAAGAATTTATTAAAGGAATATGCCGTGAGGTTTGGGTTTACCATTTACTGGTAAATTAGGCCCATAAAGGAGATTAACAGACTAATCAGAATTAGCTGGAGTAAGGAGAAAGACTCCAGTAGAAAGAAAGCTGGCTTAGTGCTAGAAAGAAGTTAGCAAAGATCTTCATAATAAACACATGTTTTATAGGGGAAATCAAGCCTCAGGGGTTTCTCTGGGAAACCGAAGAAGAAAGGTAGGAACTCAGAGGGAGGGATCAAAGAGAGGCCAGATGGAATATCTGGCAGATCAATTCCCAGACTTGTCTAAAGATATGCTAATCAATATGTCAAGAGGTTGTTTAAAGATATCTTGAGGGTGTGGGGTGGATAGTGGAGGTTGATAAGGAGTTTCTTCCTCACAGTCACTCTATGCAGAATAGTTTGGGAATTGATTATATCTGATAATCACTATTTGAGCTTCTTCCAGACTGGAGAAAAGATTAAGTCCATTAGAGATGCTAATTAAATCCATAGAGCTGAAGAGACCACAAAGTTAAATAGTAGAGGGAATAGAGGGCAAGATTACTCCCTGCTTCCTTCATCTAAAACCTGCTCATACAACTTCTACTATTGACTTCTGCCCTTTAAAACCAGCCAAAATAAATTGAATCTCCCCCTCTCAAATCGTAGTTTCCCTATTTTTTCTTTCAAAGCTCACATCTCTATTTCCTTCATTTGTTCACTATGCCTAGTTCTGTTAATTTCCTTATGTACTTGGTCTCCCTTTCTATGGATGTAATTTAAATTATCCATGTCTTTCTTAGAGTATGGATTCCAAAACTGAATACAGATTCAGTCAGATCAGATCACACTACATTGTTATTTTGATCTCAAGAGTTCTGGACACTGTTCTTTTCTAAGGCAGTCCAAAACTGCATTTCTTTTTGTGTTATTGCTGTTTTGCTCTCTTATTTACTCATTTTCATCATAGTTCTCTAAAATTTCAGTGTTTCTCCAAAGACTTGCAAGATAATTGTAATGAGGGAAAGGAAAGGGGGAACCCCATTTCTCGGCGCATAGATAATCCCATGAGGCGCAGTGTCCCCTGTAAAATGAATTTACAGGCCCGAAAACCTAGATTGATAAATAAAAAGGTAGGAATTTGGAAGTAAAGTTCAGTCAGAAAAACACCAGGGCCAGAGGTGGCAGCTGGGTGGGCAGGAAGGATACATGGCTGGAAGGATACCGTGTGTTGGCTGGTTGGGCTCCTGCAAAGAGGGCGTTCTGGCTCATTTCTTTTATACCTAGAAGATGATGGGCAGTACCCCCCAACTTCTTGGGGGGTAGGGCTTTTCAGTTAGCTCAGATCAGGTGAGGGCTGGGAGAAGCTGAGCTGATAGTGGGGCTGGGCCCGGATATTCAAAAGATGCCTTTGACCAGGATTTGTGAATCAAGGTCAGCCATGGGTTGGGCAATTAGAAAAGAATCTTAAAGGGACCTCAACCCCCATCAGTTGCATGTCCTATAGCTATACTTGTTCAGGGATATAATTATCATTTTCAAATAGGAAAATATATAAATTTTAAATATTATGTAAATAATTATATAAAGGAGTCTAGGATTCAGCTGAACTGATAGCTTCCTACCCCTACCTTCACCCCAAAGCTGTTTGGTAATTATTAGGCAAATGATCCTCATTTATTTTATAAACCAGCTTTCTAAAAATTAAAATGAATAATATATAGAATAATTACTGTAAATTAAACTGTACTCTCTTTGCAAGAGACTCAAAGATAAGGAAGAAGAATCTTAGTAAAGATCAAACCTAAAAATACCAGCTAGTTGAGATGACCCTACTGTTTGAAGAACTTGATATTGGAGGTGAAAGTCCTCCAAAGTTTAGAATCTAAAGAAATATGATGGGGAAAGCTTTTTACTGAATTCCAGGGAGGTTTTTCTGCCTTTTCTGAAAGTGCTGGGAAAAGCATTTAAAAGCATTAAATGCCTTTAAGCTAGCTAAAAGAGTTGGGCAGCCACTGGACTACAAGAAGAAAGAGATACATAAGGTTTGCAGCTAAGTTAAAATCTGGGGGTGGTAGAGACAACGGTAGAGCAATATCTGGCAAAGACTAAAAATACAACAGCATAGCATCCTATGGAAACAAGTAGAAAACCATCTGGAAACATCCTGTGGAGAATAGAGGTCTAACAGCATCAGAATGGTTTCTGACAATTTTAGTATGGACCACATGAGCACATACATTCCATGAGTGTTTCTTCATGTATCTATTCTTTCCCATGATTATGTATTTATGAAAGACCCTGCTCATATAGAAATATTTATAAAGAATTGCAGGTGTTTAACCTATATTAAATTGCTCACTGTCTTGGGGAACTGAGAACTAAGGAAGAAAAATTTGGTTAAAATTTGAAACACACAATCTCACAAAAATGAATGTGGAATGACTATGTCCAGAGTTTGGATGGTAGTGATGGGGAGAGTTGTGGTTACTTTTCTTGCTATGCTACTTCATTAAATGCTTTCATTTATGTGCTCAAGCACATGAACTTATAGACACAGAATACTATGAACCTGCAGTAGCTATTAGTTAGGTGACTTATTTTGTGAGTTAGGAAATGGTATCTCTTAATAATAATAATAGTGTATGCAAAATGCTTTCAAGCTTTAATTTATTAACATATTTTAATATGTAATATAACATTAATAGATAAATTGATTTTAATAAATTTTATAACATATTTATAATATATTAATTATTATTAAATTGTTAACCATCACATAAATCAGATAATTTATTGAGTGCAGTGGTCCTCAAACTTTTAAAACTTTTTAAATAGGGGGCCAGTTCATTGTCCTTCAGACTGTTGGAGGGCCAGACTATAGTAAAAACAAAACCTCACACTGTCTCTGCCCTTCAACCCATTTGCCATAACCGGGTGGGCTGCATAAATGTCCTCAGCTGGCCGCATGTGGCCTGCGGGCCTTAGTTTGAGAACCCCTGTTTTAGTGTGTTTTATAACATATTAATATCATATCTTATAATACAATATTTTATAATATAGTATATGCATATATTTTAGTATTTACTTGCATAAGTCTTCCATGTCATGATGGCTGATTTACACATGTATTTTAATTAAATGCCTTTTTATTCCTATTTCCTTGTCTCAGCACATATATTTTCTTTTGGAATACCTTCTATACTTCTTTTCAGCCTATAAAAATTCTACTTGCTCTTTAAGGTCTAGCTCAAATCCTTCTATATCATAAAGTCTTTTCTTTACTTTTGACCATTTTTATCTTTTCTTCCCTTGAATTTTAACATTTTCTTGGTATGACTCATTTAAGACTTACAGGATATATATTTTAAGTAATCTTTCAATATTTGTCTTATTTTCATTTAGTAAAATTGTGGTAGAGGCTATATGTGCTTTCAGTACCCTATAATACCTAGGATATTGACTTTAAGATAGTAGTCTCTTAATAAATATTTGTTCATTGATTGTTCTTCAGTACTGCTCACACTTTTCTATTATCCTCTAACATTTTATAAATGAATTTATATTCTAAACTGGTATTGCCCTTGGCTGCCACATTTCTCTTCTTGGCAAGGTGATCAAGTATTTTCTGACAAGAGAATTTTAGGGTCTTGTGATCCTATCATTATGGAAACTGATTTACATAGATTTTATTTTATATGAAATTATTATTGGTGTTGATATCCTTCCTCCATCTATCTCTTTTCTCAATGTCAGTAACTTTTTAAGTAGGTCAGAATGAAGGTGTTTTAATTGCATTTTGATCTGTCCTCTAACAAGTTGATGGTCTGACTCTTTTACATACCTATGCATGGAGTAAACCCCATCTGTAATATCAGTTAACCAACAATCATTTAATCAAATGATTAATATGTGCTAGGAAATATCTTGTAGGATTTTATGTGTAATAAATGTTTGTTAAATTTTTTGTTGAATACATTTCAAAAGGGTAATCTAATGGACTTGATGACTGACTGGTAGCAATAAACATTTATTAAATACATAATATTCATGGAAGTGATGGAGCTAATAAGGTGGGCAGGTGGTAACAGAGAGGCATCAAAGGTATCTCCAAGTAGCCAAGCTTAAAAGACATAGAATGGCAATACTTTTAATAGAAATACAGAAATGAGGAAGATAAGTCATTTATGATAATGATGATCCCATGTGTTGTATGTGTTGAGTGCATATGAAGAAATATGGCATATTAGAAAGGGAACTTTTTAAACTCTTTGGGCGAAGAGAACCAGATTCCATTCTTATTTCTACTAGTGATTAGTTCTGTGACTGGAAAAGTCACATAAACTCTGTTTTTCAGTTTCTTCATTGATAAGTAAGGGATTTTATTTGAATTTTAAAAGTTAACAAACATTTCTTAAGTACCTTCTATGTGCTGGGCTTTATGTTAAGGATTTTACAAACATTATCTTATTTCATCCTCACAGCAATTCTCCTTATAGACATTATTTTCATCACCATGTTACAGATGAGAAAACTGAAGGAAGCAGGGCTAAATGACTTGTGCTGGGTCACGCAAATACTAGGTGTCTGAGACCAGATTTGACCTTAGGTCATCCTGACTCCAAGACCATGACTTTATTTGTTATTATTGCCTAGCTCCCTTTAAAATCCCTTCTAGGTCAAAAATATTAACAAAGGACATGAGCATATAAATTAATATCATAACTAAGAGTTAGGATACTATTTCCCTTCAACTGACTAACCCTATCAAATCTTCCATTTCCTTCCTAGTTTCTCTTTTTGCTTTATAGCTTCCCTTTCTTAGTGTATCCAGGAATTTTTTTTGTTTGTTTGTTTGTTTTTTTCAATCTCAGTTTGAATTCTGCCTCTGTCACTAATTACCAATATAGTATTATCTTATAAAAGTAATTTGCCTTTTCTGGGTTTCGGGGTTTTCAATTATAAAATGGAGTATGACTCTATACTGAAGTTTATTTTAGTTCTAAATCTAGGATCTGATTTGTCAGGAAAATGCATATTTAGATACACACACACACATATACACACACCATCACCACCAAGGACCTTTAGAAAATATCAGCCTGAAAGATAAAAAGTCCCATAGGTTTTTCAATTTCCACAATATATTGTCTGCATGTTATTAAATTGTGAAATTGGCAGAGTCCCAAAACTCTGAAATAATAAATAGGGATCTAGCTATAGGGTCATCCACCCAAATGTTTTTGTTAAATAAAATAACATATTGTTGACCCATTGAGTTATGCCTGGCAGTCCCTGTAGGTGTCATTGTTACCTAACAAGAGGATTTAATGTCAAACAGTTTAGTACATGAAGCTGAGAACACTTGTCTCTCATTAGCTTTCTGTAACTAGGCTCAAAAGATTGATAGAGCCAAAATTAGGGTAACAAATATATTAACAGAATTTTTTTTAATTTTTGGTAAACAAAAAAAGTTATATATATATAACTGTTTATAAATGTATATAAAATGTCCAGAATAGAGTCAAAGCTGATATAGGATTTATACAGTTATAAAAAGGTAGAATATTGGTCACCAATGCTAATAAACTACTTCTAGAACTATCTTGTTCTTTGGTTAATGTTCAATATGGTTTTCTGTTGTGTGCTTTTGTTCAATAGGACCCTACCTTCAGGGTCAAGCTTGTACATTGTCTATGAAGAACTTAGAGCTAAATTTTAAAAATGTTTCCAAATAGAATTAATGCTCATTCTTTCAATGACATTATTACAGCTATTATCAGACTTGAACTTATATCTACTAGTAAATGTCGATAAAAACAAGAATACTAGAACAGATGTGGATTATATAACTTGCCTGACTTGCCTCCTGAGAATGTGGTCCCTTAAATAAATCTATGTGGGGAAAATAATACCTGACAACATTCTAGTAATTAAGCAAAAATATTTGCATCTTTTGTGTACCATTCATTGTGCCAAGTGCTAGAAGTATAAAGACTCAGTTACTGCTGTTAAGAAACTTATAGTCTGGAAAAAGAGACAACATATGAATGCATAGATATATGCAAGTTTATATATAAGATAGGTACAGAGTGATTTGAGTATAACCAACTATGTTAGAGTGTTATGTCTGGACTAGGTCTCTGGAGGATCTTGGTACCAGCCCGAGTCCTTGGTCTTAGAAGAGGAGAAATGAAGAAGTGGGACTCATATGGATGGTGTATTCCATTTATACCAAATTCTCTCAGCCTTATATACCCTAATACTCTTATATAACCAAAACAACACTGCACATATATATATATATATATATATATATATATATATATATATATATATATATATATATATATATATATATATATATGTACTGGACCACATAAACAACTTGCTATTATATGTAGATGTCTCTTCCATTTGGTATCACTCTGCTTCAATTACAACATAGGTTGTCATCCCCTGACTTCTCAGGAAGGTGGAGAGCCCTTAGGAGAAATGGGGAGCCGAAAAGAACATTGTTCCCTCTAGATTGAAGGGTCTTAAACCTCATCCAGAGTTCCCCCACTATCTGTGGCCCTCTCTACATTAGATAATCAGGAAAGGCTTCAAGTTGTTTATATAGTCATTTCAGTCACATCCAATTCTTTATGACTGGAGTTTTTTTTGGTAAAGACAGTGGAGTGATTTGTTGTTTCTTTCTCCAGCTCATTTTACAGATGAAGAAACTAAGACAAACAGGATTAGGTGACTTTGCCCAGGACACACAGCTTGTAATTGTCTGAGGTCAGATTTGAACAAAGAAAGATGAGGCTTTCTGACTCCAAGCACTTCACTCTCTCAACTGTACCACCAAGCTGCCCTAAAGCTTCAAGCAGAAAGTAAATCCCATTACCATAAGACAATGTTTGTGAACTTTTTTGAATTCCAAAGATGGAGTTGTCATCAAAATAAATATAGATTTATAACATTGTGGAATAAAACAGATTTTTAAGAAGAAGAAGGAAAACAAAACAAAACAAAACTTCTCATTGTCCTTACTCTATTTCAGTACTTCAACATTGACTTAGAATAATGAGACTGTAGAATGAGGCTGAATACTTTTTCACATGTTGCCTTACAACTTCAGAATTTCTAACCTAAATCTTGTGCAAACAATCTAAAAATCTCAAGGTTACAACATTGGGCTGGAGAGCTCCCGGGAGCCCATTTCCTCTGAAACATGGGCTGTTTCTATTTCCAGAGAAAAACATTGCAGATAATATCAAACTTGATCATTTCCTACTCTGTGACTATCCATAAATTGCAAGTAGAAGAAATAGTTGAATGAAGTATCCACGCTTTTCAAATAGTGTATTTTTAAGAAAACTGCACAAAAGTGGAAAGGTTTTTCTAATCTTATGTTGTGCTTAATTGATTAATTAGAAAAAGTTAACAATAAGCATTAGCATTAAATTTAAAATCACTTATGAAGCAAGTTCACTGTCATTTGAGCTTCCTAGGAGTTATGGTCTTCATTGTATGTTATTCAATGTAAAAAAAAAAAATCCATCTACCTAAAAGATGAGAAATGTAATGACCTCTCAAAACACATAGTGTATAAGATTTAGGACAAGTTTGAAATTAGTCATATTGTGATCCTAAAAACAGCTAAGTTTTGACTTAACCAAATAGCAAACATGATTATCCCTTTAATCCTTAGTCTTTATTGAATTATTCCTGAATTCTAATTCACATCCTACAGTTCAACTGAATTCATATTAATTGCATATTCTGTGCAAAACATGCAAATTTCTAAAGATACAAAATTAAAAAAAAAAAACACAACAAAACAGTTCTTGCTCTCAAGAAATTTATATCCTATTGGATAGGGGAAGAAGGAAAAGGTTAAAACAAAGAAAATCTATAATTTGAGATAGAAATATATCTATATTTGCATGAGGAAAAATGTCATAGGCCTCAGACCCAGGATCAAATATAGAGAATTTCTGAGCCTGGAGTAGAATCTCAACATTCAATCGAAACTGATCTTCCAAAGTTACCAAAGATTGCCAGATCCAATGACTTTTTCCCATTCCTGATTCTTTTTGACCTCTCTACAGCATTTCATTCTATTGACCATGACTTTTTCCTGGATACTCTCTCTCTTCTCTCTGGACTTTTGTGATGCTTCTGTCTCTTGGTTCTCTTAGCTGTTTGCCTCACTGATCCTTCTCAGTTTCTTTGCTGGTACTTTGCTGTTATCCACCTCTCTCCCACAAATTTACCCAATAAATCTTTGTCTTAGATCCTTTTTTCTATCTGCAATTTCTCACTTGATCTCATCAAATCCCTTAGGTTTCATTATCAACTCTCTTCAGATAATTCCCTAAATGTCTTCCACTTCCACTTTCTCCCTCTCTCCTTTTTCCTCCCCTCATTCCCCCCCGCCCCCGTTTGCTTGCCTGTCTCTTTGTCTGTCTTTCTCTTTCTCACTTCACTATTTCCCAAATCTACCCATTTTCTGAACTTCTACATTACTGTTAAGGACACCATCCTTCTAGTCAACCAAATATAGGCCCTCTGTTTCATTCATGATGGGTCACTTTGCTTATATACCCATTCAGTTGCCAAATTATGTTACTTCTCTCTTCACAGTTTTTCTCACTTGCATTTCTTTTCTCCACTCATTAAGCTACCACCCACATTGACTATCTGCTTCAAGTATCTCCCCATTTCAATCCAGCCTTCATATGGCTGCCAAGTAGAATCTTAAAGCCCAAGTAGAATCATATAACTTGCCCACTTAGTGAACTCCAATGGCTCATGCACCTATATCATTAAATAATTAAAACTTCATTTTAAAGTTACATTGAATCTGTTCTTATATAAATCAACAGGTAAATAATAATAATAATAATAATAATGGATAATATTTATGCAGCACCTATTATTATGCTATGGGCTTTATAAGTGTTTTATAATTATTATCTCATGTGATCTTTGTAGCAATCATGGGAGGAAAATGTTATTATCATAGCCATTTTACAGATGAGAAAACTGAAACTTAGAAGTTGAGACTTGACTAATTAATTGATTGATATGTTTTATTTGGGAGAAGTAGATGCAAAATGTTTGCAAAGTAGATATAATCTCACATGTACACAGGCTTTTATGTCAACAACTCATAAGAAAGCCTTCATGTAGATAGAATTGTGTCCTTTGAACCAAGATATGTATAGAACTTGGGAGTATTTAGAGGCAAGAAGAAAGATAATAGACTTAGGCATTTCATTTCCTACCCAACTACACTAATTCTGGACTTTTCACCTTCTCTACCATACCATAAGTGGACTGGGTTATCTTCTTCTCTCTCCAGACCCAGAGTTCATTATTTTGTGTGATTGTTACTTACCTCTTTGAGAGCAATGCTGTCTTTTTTTTTTTTTTTTTTTGTCTTTGTATTTTCAGATTTTAATACAGTTTCTGAGATACAGTAGGCATTTAATAAATGTTTATTGAATGTTTCAGCTATGGGGAACAGATTTGTGCAAAATTATAGACAGGAGATGGATTGTTCTCTGTGTAGAACACAAGAAAATCAGTTCGGCTGAAACTTGTATACAAAGCTTGGTGATGCGAAATCAGTCTGAAAAGAAAGATTGTAACAAGAATGTGAAGGGCTTTAAATAATATAAAGAAACATTTGGATTTTATATGAGAGGCAATAGGGAGTCTATTTGAGCACCACAGGTACTCTTTGAGCATGGGACTTGCTGGCTTAGTATATCAGAATCACAAAGCTGGAAAAGTCATTTGAGGTTAGAAGCTACAACCTTCTTATTTTAGAGACAAAGTCTCTGAGAACAGACTGCTCACCTGATAGATGACAGAAACAGGACTTAAATGTAGGTCTTCTTACTTCAAATCTGTTCTACTTTCCCATATAACATATTGCTTCTCTCCCTTGAACTACTTATGTAGGTTATATCTTTTCAGAGGTAAGGAAGAAATCAATGAGCTGCTGAATGCCACCTCTGACTGCCCTTGCTCCAGTAAGGTCACTTATGAAGCTGTTAGCAGATAGAAGCTTATCCTCTTGAATTCTTTCCTAGAAACTTTCTCTAATAATATGTCATATGGCATTCACACAGGACTGTGCTGGTAAATGGTTAACAATTAGCCCTCTCCAAGAAGTGTATATATTTTAAGTTTAATCTGCATTTTAAAATAATTTCTCTATTACTTTCTTCAGTCTAGACAATCAACAAAACAGTAGCATTTACTGATTTCTGAAGTGTAAGAAGTACTCCCACTGAAAATTTAACAACCAGATTTCACTTGCTGTTATAAGCTTCTTCAAGCACAATCCTGTATGCACAATGCTTAAATCTGATTTGATTTGTGTGAGATGTAGAAGACCCTTACCCAAAATGACTACTCAGAGATCACTCAAAATACAAAGCCGAAAAGTCATGTATTATACCTCAGGAGGATGAGCCATTCTATCATAAGATAAGGGCCTGCACATATTATACAGGTCAAAGGGGAAACACAGAAATAATGAAAATAATATACAGAAAAAGAATTCACACATTCCTGTAAGTTCTTCACCTTATCTCTCTATTCCATGCAGATTGTTCTTTCTAGTATATAAAACTTCAATTCTAGATCACAGTGAATAATGAACAGATGGAATACAAAGTTAAATTCATTTAAAACATTAAATATAATGACAATTGTAATATTTAAAAAATATTAAAACCATTTAAATAGAGAAATCTTATCTGTATTATAGGTTTTTCTTCCTCCCTGTGGCAGATTATATTTTAAATGTGTGATTTATTAATAATGAATAATTTTATCCATAATTGGAATAATTATTCCAATTATAAATTCATTGTAATAGACACTTCATAAATATTTAATTTTGCTATTCTCTACCCATTTTCCACCTAAACCTAAATGCTAATATTTTGGCTTACTGTTAATATCCATAATCATATATGATCATTCAAGTGGCATTTCTTTTTTTTTTCCCATGGTAATTCTGTCTCATAAGAAAGTTATATTCTCATGAAAAAAATCATCTGTTCAGCTAGATGCTCCCCATGTTCTTAGGATATTATTAGATAATAAGAATAAATATTTTTGCCACAAAGAATTGTTTTCATAAACAAGAAGAAACCTCTTCTTTTCCATCTCATATGCTTCCAATTCTGTTTTAAGAAAGCCAATATAGTTTTGTAACAAATGCACAAATCATATGGCATATTCCTCTTCCTTCCCTTTTGTAGTAATTCCCATTAGTTAACTTTTGAATAGGGGAGCACAGCTCTCTCTCTCTCTCTCTCTCTCTCTCTCTCTCTCTCTCTCTCTCTCTCTCTCTCTCTCTCTCTCTGTCTCTCTCTCTTCCTCTACCCCCTTTTTCTTCTCCATCTATTTACCTACTTATCTATATACTTGCACATACATATATTATGTGTTAGTTTATTTCAAAGGCTTAATAACTTTAACTTAGAGTAAGTTTAATTATACTTCAGTGAAGAAGAGAATCTGTGCATCCCTAACCAGAGAATGTATGGTAAAATCAAAGTCTGAAATTTCAAAGGAGAAATGGTTAAAAACAGGATCTATAGTTACATAGAATTTTAACATTTACAAATATAAAGAATTTTTCATAGATTTGCTAAATCTCTCTTTTCATACCTAATTATGTTTTTTTTTTTTTTAAAGAACAAAATGCTATTCAATAAATCCTTAATTCTCCTTTACCACAAAAGTCTTGATTTAAGTATCGATTTAAGTTTCTTCCTTTATTTTGGATTATTGTTAGCTCTCATGTTTTATATGTTTCTATTATTTTTATATGAATTCCCTCAAAGAAATAATTTCTTCTCATATTTTCAGAAACCACTTCTATGTTAATGGTTCCCAAATTTGTATCTCCAGGGTCAATCCTTTCATAATTCATTCAATCATTCTTCTCTGGTACTGAATTTCCAGTTTCTTACAGGGCATTTTCATTTGCATATTCCACTTTTACCTCAAATTCATCATATCTAAAATTAAACTAATTACTTTTTCACTTATCCCTCATTCTTAAGTTCAGCATTCCATTTGTAATCAGATCACTATTCCTAGTATTCTTTCTGACATTTATTATCTCTCAGGTACTGGGTAATACTGGAATTTAACCTTTCTGAACTTCTTTTTCTATTTGTAAAACGCAATCATTCAGTTTAACAACCATTTATTTAATATTAAATCTCTGCAGCTCAGTGGGCACTAGGGAGGAGTAGATATAAAGAGTACAGATAAGTATGCCCCTTATTATCATACAGGTCACAGTGCTATATGAATGTTAAAAACTTGAATGCAAAATACACATGATACATCCTAAAGAAAGTTCTAATTAGACCTTTGCCAACTGAAAGAATCAGAGATAGTAATATGGAGGAAATAGCATTTGGATTTTGTTTTAAAAGATTAATACTGCATGTAGTTCAACTTAGATGAAGTTTCAAGGATGGGGTGAGTAATAAAATAAAAAAAAATTGGTTAGATAGTGTGGTTCTATTCAGGAGAATCTGTGTTGTTACAGAATAATGACATTTAACTTTGATTGGTAGACAATAGAATCACAATCAGAATGTGGTATTAACATAAGATGAGTCTGATTGTGTTATGAAGAATATTTTGAAAAGTAGAGAATATCATCAGGAAGATCTAGTAAGAAACTAATGTAACTTTATAAAAAGATGGAAATGGTAAATGGCATATGAGTGGTGGCAATGTGAATAGAGATGAAGGGGTTGCATGCAGGAGTTATTGAAAAGTTAGAGTTTATAGGAGAAGTGAGGAAATAAGAGATAGTACCAAAGTTTTAAATATGGAAACTGGATGAATATTAGTACCACTGGCAGAAATAGTGATGTCTAAAAGACCAGGTGTTGTTAGGAAAAGATAAAATCTTTATTGACTTCCTCTTGGACTTAAAACCTGTAGACTATTCTCTCACTTCTACCACAAAATTCTGTACTTGAAAGGATTATGTCAAATCCACATGGATAACCAAAAAAGGACATTTTCCCTCTTTTGGTTTTATTGGTTTTATTTTATTGATTTATTGGTTTTAATGATCTCATTGGTTTTATTATAGAAAAATCTTTAAATACATGTGTGTACAGATTTCCACAAATGTAGATAAAGAATAATCTTAGCTCCTGTATAAACACTCATGGTAAAACATATGGATGGAAACCAACCATCCTTTATTTCATACCATAGGAGATGCAAAAGACTCACAGGAGTCCATAAGTAAATACTAAGAACATAATAAAATAACAGTAACTCATTAGCTCTCATCAGTAGGGAATTGAGCAAGAAAGTGCTATTGTGGCAGTATTTTGATATTTTGGTGAAATCTTTCTCTATACAAAGTTCCACAAAAATTCTCCAGACTCAGTGTCCTCTTTGGAAGGCAAATACTCAATAAGGCTGCTAATAGATAAGCTGTTTCCCATCAGATCCAAACTGTCCAAATAACTAAAAAGGACGATAGGGTACAGCTACCTTTATGATCTGCATGGACAATCTTGTTTTACTCCCCAGTGATATGTTGCTCAGGAAATCCCTTTCTAGCTATAGAAGTTCTATTAGCTGAACTTTAAAACTTAAGATTTCTCATAATGAAATTTCCCAAGTTGGATCTCCCCAATAAATCTTTTTTTTTTTTTGGTTATAGAATTAGAATCCAAGATCATAATTAATACCTAGGACAATTGGTATATAGTCCATGAAGTCTCTTCTTGGATTGAGTTAGTAAATCCATTTCAGTTTCTGCAATTTTAAAGCTATTGCCATCTATTTAATGGAGAAAGTCAGTTGTAAGGACCCACTTTCACTTGGATCTATATCTATGTGGCAACACATGCATATGCTTCTGCCCCAAATAAACTATTAATTTTTTGTAGGAGAAAAAGACTTTGAATAAACAATTCTGTGATTCTGTGATTCTTGCATCCAGCATATCTGATCTTGAACAAATTTCAAGTGCAGTTAATAACCATACCATATATTTATACTTCTTCTAACTCATCCCATGTAATCCATCATTTTTCTGTTCTCCCACTACTCCTCCAAATTTTCCCTCACATAATAACTAGAACAGTCTTCTCTTTCTAGTGTCTAAGCACTCATAATAACATCTCATTTTTGAAAAAGGAACAACTTGGCATCCAGGAAACTTCTTCTCCTCCAACTCGACCATCCCCCTTTAACTCTTTTTCCCCAGCCTTCAACTTCTGCTCTGGTTATGTCACTCTATATCTTCAGTTGAAACAACATGCTCTTTCCTGACTCCTAACTATTATGCTTATACTATTTCTTCTATTCAGAGTGCCCTTTCCCCTCCTCTTTACTAATCCAAACCAATTCTTTGAGACCTAGGTCAAGTTTTCTGTGACAGTCCTGTAGCTGTAGCTCGCATGGATCTCTCATGTTTCATTTCCTTTAGCATTTAACATTTTATTACATAAAGTATTATTTTCTAATTATATCATATGATTTTTTTTCTACCAAAAATTATAATCTTTTTGAGAGTCTGAACAATAACTTTTTCTTCTTTTGTCTAACAGAAATATAATTCACATAAAGTAGTCATGCGAGATAATTGCTAGTGAATTGTTAGTCTTAGAATCCTTCTAATGGGTATAAAATTTTCTCTTATCTTTTATTGATTTTAATAAATTGTTAGTAATCTATATTTTAACATATAATTGGATTAAACACAGCAAATATTCATATAAAAACTTTGTTTTTATTGTCATCAGTGAATATAGAATGTATAGGGGATTGATTTTTAGTATTAACTGTTCATAGTGCCTGGCATTTAGAACACACATAGTAAATCCTTGTTGATCAATTGATTAAAGAGGCAGCATAGAATAGTGGATAGAGGACTAGCCTTAGATTCAGAATATCCTGCTTTCAAGTGTTCCCTTTGACACATATCTATCAGGCTAGGAAGAACTCCCTAAAATGATATAGAAGGACAACTCACCAATCTATATTGATAGAGGGAGTTTCCATATAAGGACAAAAGGAAGCCAATAATTGGCACTGGAGAAATAAGTACAGAGAATGAATCAATTTCACTTTAGGAAAACTAAAAACAGAAGCCTTTGTTTGTTTGTTTTTAACAACCAAACAAAAAAATTCTCATTTTCTCCATCGATCATGCTGCCCAATACACACACACACACATACACATATGTAATGATTATACATATGCTTTCAGAATTATGATCCTAAAATACTATAGAATCCTGAAGGGCCTTTCTTCTCAATCATCAAAGAAAGTTGTTCTCTATAGTTTTTAGTACAAACTGTATTTAACTGTTATTCACTGAAAACTTGTAAGCATATGAAAACTATAAAATTTGATTTGAATAAGATAATGCTTATGTTACAAACCTGGATCTTCCCTTTCCTAATCATCATGAACAAATTTGAGTTATCTACCTATGTTTTTTAAGCTATCCAGTGCCTTGCACATAGCAGGTCCTCAAAAAACATTTGTTGGATTAAGTTATTCCAGTCAACAAGGATACTGTCTAGAGGATTCAGATACCTTATGCCAGAAAAACAAAACAAAACAAAACAAAACAAAACAAAACAAAACCCTAGCTTCTTTTCAAGGACATAAAACTTGTTAGTCTTAAAAGACTGAAAAGGAAAAAAATAAACTACACTGGGAAATAGGAAACCTGAATCCTAATTCTAGCTCTGTATTTGATTAGTTGAATGCCCTTGCATGGAAAACTTCTGTCCTTTCTTTGGGCCATACTTTCCTCAACTGAAAAATGAAGGTAATGGGTTAAATGACTTCTAAGATCCTTTTCAGCTGTATAATTCTACAGTAGCATTAAATAATTATTGGGCTAACATGCAATGGAACAAAGATGAAATTTAATCCAATTACTTAACGAATTTCATACTATATTTTTCAGTGATGAGTGATTTTGCATAGACTTGTGATTTTTCTTAAATAGGCAGCATAGATTTGAGTTAGCAGCAGTAAAAAATTTAGATTAATTACAGTCTCATTTATTATAGCTCTTTTTCTAGTCAGTGGAGATCAAGAACTTGTCAATAATATAAAATTGGTTGCATTTTCAAGTCTTTTTGAATTAACAGTTAATTGGGAAGAGTTGTTGTCTTTTCCCCTTTTTTTTATAGTTAGGACCAGATGGATGAAAAATCAAAGGAAATGTAATTTGGGCTTTGATTAATGTTGACTTTAATAGATTGTTTCTGGTTACTGTAGTTGTATTCTGAATTTATCACCATATAATGGCATAGCAATATCTTCAATTAAATAAACTCTTAAAGTTACAGAAATGTTTTTCAATGGTATCTTTCCATAATTTCACATTCTTTCCTAAATCCAAAACTGGCTCACCATCAACTATGTCATGCTGTCCCTTTAATCAATCAAGTGATCAATGTAGCCACATGTATTTATTAAATGCACTTTGCTGAATTCCAGGGATACAAGTACAAAAAAGGAATGTATCCTCCCTTTAAGCAGAATAATGAGAATCTTAAAAAAAAAACTAACAGCAAATAAAAAAAGAACAACCTTCCTTTACTGCCCCCCAAAGCCCCCTCCCACCAATATCAAAACATAAATCACCCTATCCATCTTTTTCCTTAAAAAAAAAAACAAAAAAAACCAAAACCAAATGAATACAGTCCCCTAAAATAATTCTACAAGATTTAAGATTTTTGGTTGTTGGGAAGCCACTTCAGTGTTCAGTCATGGAATAAGTCAACAAATATTTATTTATTAAGTGCTTATTATTGTTTTTCAGTTATGTTTGATTCTTCATGACCCCATTTAGATTTTTCTTGGCTGATACTGGAATAATTTACCATTTCTTTCTCCAGTTCATTTTATACATGAGGAAGTTGAAGCAAACAGGGTTAAGTGACTTGTCCAGGGTCACGCAGACAGTAAGTAATTAAGACCAGATTTGAACTCAGGAAGATGAGTCTTCCTGACTACAGGCCCAACACTCTATGGGATCCTTTTACTACTTAGCTGCCTTGCTTGGCATAGCAAACTATAAGCAAATTTCCTCTAGTGTAAGGGTTCTTAACTTTTTGTGTCATAAACCACATTGAACATCTAATAAATTCTATTAAATCTTTCTAAGAAAAACATTTTTTAATTGCACAAAATAATATACATGAGATTATGAAGAAAAAGAATAATATTGACATAGCTGACCCTGATGTCTTTTTTTCAATAAGCTGAGTACATAGAAAGATTTTAATTCTTTTCTGTGACCAAGGCCCCATTTAATATCATATGCTTACATAATAGGTCTTCAGAGTCTGAAAGAATTAATTCACTTCTGTAAGTACTTTGAGAGCTAAAAACAAAAACGAGCAAACCAAAAAAATAACCTCCAAATCAACCTAGAAATATCAGGGACTATTATGTAATTTTGGAAAAGAGAAAGTGTTTCTTTTATTTATTTTAGACAAATGAGGACAATGCTACTGTTTCAGAGATGTTAATATATTTTAACTAATTTGTAATCCTGGAATAGAAACATTACCAATAGAAATTATTCATGACAGTAATGGAAAAAAATAAATTACTTTTCAGGTCAGCTTTTTTTTTTTTTTTTAAATATTAAGACTTTTACTTTGTGGGAGAAATAGAAATGAAATCATATTCCAGTAAGAATATAATTTATCTCTCTTACTGTCAATATGCAGAAGTAAAAGTTTACTTAAATGCCATTTTACCTGTTGCATAACCAATTGAAAATTAACTTTATTAGGACAGATGATTTAATTTATATTTATCATCAAAAGAAGTTCTGTAGCATTTTTTTTTAATTAAAGGTCTGCTTTACATCTTGCATATCAAATATTTTACATAAACTGTCAAATTTAACATGGTTCTTCGGCACAGATTATAGGAATCTGGTCACTCACTTTCTTTATATTTTGTATTCTCAGGGGGATTCTCTAGAATTTACTTTTAAAAACTGCATAATTCATTCTCCTCCTGAAACTTATGATATATTATTTCACAGTCAGAAATAAAGATAAGAAATTCCATCCCAAACTGGTTACATTTTTTCTTGTTTTATAATTGAAAAAAAAAAAAAAGGTGTCATGAAGTACTTAAATTATAATGCTAAAATTCCACCTTTAAAGCCAAGTAATTGAAAAACTCCTTCAGAAATTGTGAAAGCTATTATATAGCTTTTAAAATATAATTATTTAAATGCTATAAATACTCCAGGAATAGAACCTGAATATGAATAGAATATGAAGAAAGATAAAGAAATCCAGTAAAACTGAGCATGTTTAATTTAATTTTGCTATTATGAATCTAGCATATAATATTTACAAATCAACTTTTTATCAATGTGTGGTTATAGGAGTTTTTTTCATTCTTGTGTTTGGAAGATTTTAGATCAATAAATTTCAAAGTGAGAATGTAGTACAGTGTGGTATAGTAAGTAGCAGGAATTAGAGCTTTGGTTCCCCAGGAGTCTTTTTATTTTTATTTTTTCAAGTTGTTATGACTCCAATTTACCAGGGGAGTAGTAAATCACTAGTGGAACAGTGGAGTAAGTGTTTTCAGAACTGGAAGAATTAGGAAGACTCATCTCCCTAAATTCAGAGCTGGTTTGAGACATTAGCTGTATGCTTCTGGGCAACTCACTTTACGCTGTTTGCTTCAGTTTTCTCACCTATAAAATGAACCAGAAACCAGAGAAAGAAATGGCAAACCACTCCAGTGTCCTTAAAGGTTTTTTTTTTTTTTTTTTTTTTTGTTTAATTTGTACTTCTTTTAGTAGTGGTAATTTAAAGCAGTCTGGACTAAGGTTGTTAATAATTTGTAATTCTTTTTGTGAACTATTTGTCCATATGCTTTGGCAACTTGTGTATTAGTTTTATATATTTCTGCATATACATATATATATATATATATATATATATATATATATATGCATTTGTGCTTATATTCCTCATATATCTTGTTATTAGATCCTAATCAGAAATATTTAATGCAAAAACTTTTTTTTTTTTTAACCCAGTGAACAGCTTTTCTTATTTTTTTGCTTTTCAATATTACTCAATCAAAATAATTTATTTTGCTTTTGTTTGGTTAAGGAGTCTTCTCCTAATCATAATTGTGGAAAGAAGCAGTTTTTTTTTTTCTTTTTTCTTTTTGTTTTAACCTTCTTTAATTTAGGTATTGTATTCAATCATTTCCAGTTGTATTTTGCTCTTTGTGATCCCACTTTAGGTTTTTCATAGCAGAGGTACTGGAATGGTTTGTCATTTCCTTATCCTGCTCATCTTACTCATGAGGAAACTGAGGCAAACTGGGTTAAATAACTTGCTCACAGTTAGTAAGTATCTAAGGTTAGATTTGAACTCAGGCCCTCCAAACTTCAGACCCTGTACTCTATCCATTGCATTATCTACCTGCCCCACTTAGCACCAATAAGTTTGTGGTTTTGCAGATTTAGAATATTTAGTCTCATGACATGGAATCTATCTATAAATGTCTTGACCAGGATGTTTTTAGTCTGTTTCCTTTGATTTTCCTATTTTGTTGTTATATCACTATATAGTTATCCCTTCTACATTGGGCTCCTTTGAAATCATCTCTTCATAGGGGAGAAGTCTATTTTTTTTTTCTTTTTCTTTTATGGAGTATTTACAGTAACTTATTATAGAATTTGGATTAAATATTTGGTCATAAGTTATATGTAGATCAATGTTTTAGTAAATTATACCTTTTCTGTGTTGTATACTGACCGTGGCATGTCATCTGTAGCTTCTGTAAAACTACCAAAAGACTTTCTTTTAATTTCTTATGCTGAGCCATGATATATCAAAACTGTGATGGAAAAAGTCACAGAGTGGAAAGGATAAGTATAATTGCTTTACTGAGATTATAATCCAACAAAGCAAGCTCTCAGATCTTTTTTTTTTTTTAAGAAGAGACAAATAGCTATCTAATCGTGCCTCTCCAAATTTTATATTTGATAAATCAATTTTTTGAACCCCAGTATAAGTCTTTATACTTATTCCTATTGAATTTCATCTTAACAGTGATAACAGAAGGCATTTCTTAGATTTCTTCTAAGTGCCAAGAAGCTGTGCTCAGGTTCTGATAACATGAAAACAAAAACCAAAACCATTCTCTTCAAAGAACTTATATATACATATATTTTAACTAGGAAGGATGCTTATTAAATGCAAGTTAGTGTTCTAGTCTCACAAGATACCTCCTTTTAAAAAAATTCTGAATCTATATAATATATATATATAATATAACAATATGTTGATTATCTCTAATGAACTTGATAATCATGCCATTTTTGCCTCATTAAAATTCCTACTTGAAAACTGAAACTTATTAAGTAATAAAAGTAGATAAATACCAGACATTTATATTATGAGTTCTTTGCCTACCTGATTCCAGAAGAACCCTATGAAGCAAGTACTATAAGTGTCATATCTGTAATGTTTGGGCTAGCTCTCTGGAGAGCTTCAGGATTAGTTAGAGTCAGGATCAAAGTCTTTGGTCTTTAGGTGGAGAATGAAGGAGGCAGGCAAGCTGGCATGTGGCTCGTCAAAGATGGATCCTGGACTCTGGAGTCTGGAGCCTGAAGTCTTCCCTAGTGAACATGCTGCAGCAGAGAGACTCTGACTCTCTCCCTCAGCCCTCCAATTCTTCCCTACAATTACCTCACCCCACCACATTCAGCAGGAGCCAATCTAGAAGAGAGCCATTGTATCACCATATATGTATATGTTTATAGAACCATAATCTCACATTGAGTAGGTATTTAGCCTTAAGTACTCTGCTGTCTTAGATTCAAGTACACTTTTTCAGAGTTCCATCACTCTGCAATACCCATTTTAAAGATTAAAGGGGAAGTTAAATAAATATCTTGTCTAATGTCATTCATTACTTAATGTGTAATATGGGAATTAAATTTGTTTCACTTTTTTTGTACTAATTCTTGATTATGTCACTCCTCTTTCCAGTTTTTTGGTATGCTTCTTTTTAAAATCTAGTCCCATTAAAGAATTTTCATTGTTTCTTTATGTCATTTTTTCTTCTTTATTTGGAAAGTTAATGATAAATTAATAATGAAAATTAAAATGAAATGACACTTTAAAAATTTCCCATTTCTTGAGCCATTTTCCCTTGTGGAGTCCCTGGCTATGTAATTATACCTCTAGTTTTTCTGACATTTTAAAAATCAGTTTTAATAAAGTCTAGCATTATTTTCTTTTACTATTATCAACTGTAAGATAATATGATTGGTTGAAGATCTAAACTCTTTTTTTTTTTAAGCTTTTTATTTTCAAAACATATGCAAGATCTAAATTCTTAAAATAGTCATGGATGGTTTTATTGTATGACAAGTTGGAAGACATTCCTCAGTGGAGTGCCTCTTAGCATTGTTCAGCATTTTTATCAAGAAAAGTTTAAAGCTACAGTTGGTATGTTTACCTAATTTGTAGATATCTCACAGCTAAGGTGAATAACAGACACACTGAATGACTTTCAGAATTCAAAAAGTTCTTGATAAGATAAAATGTTAGATTGAATCCATTGAGCTGGAATTTAATAGGAGCAAGTTTACTCCAAAACTGTAACATGAGAGAGGAATTGCTAGCTTAGCTTTTTATCTGATAAAAACTGAGGAAGTTTAGTAAAGAACAAGTTCAATCTGAGTCAGAAAATGTGACATGGCAGCACAAAAAGACTAAGGTGTTCTTATTGTGTTTTAAAAGAGAAGAGATTACAATTCTGTTGCTCCCTGACCTGGTCAGACCACATCTTAAGTGTCATATTTAGTTCTAGAAAGGATGTTAATAATTTGGAGCATATGAAGAGGCAATTTGATGGTAAAGTAACTAAAATGAGTTTGTATTAGAAAAAGTCTGAAAATTTTCATGGAGAAATGATATCAAGTGGAGATATGATAACTTGAAAGTACTATGTGGGAGAAGTCAGATTTCAGATTTCACTTTGATATAAGGAGTTTAGAATTGTCCCCAAATAGAATGTAATGCCTTGGAAGATAAAAGAAGGCATTTTTTTTTTTTTTTAGGACAGCTCCTTCTGACTAGTCTATGCTTAAAGACTAGTTGACTTTGAGGAGAATGTGGTAAAATGTCTTTTCATTCAAGTATGGATTGGGCCAGATTACCAAAACTGTATTATTTTCTCACAGTCTCTGCTTTTCCCTCCCTTTCTTTTTCTTCTGCCTCTTTCCTTTTCCCTGTCTCATTTCCTTTGTTTCTGTTTCTTTCTGTTTCTCTCTTCCTTCCTTTCCCCTCTTCTCATTTCTCTCCTTTTCTCTCCTGCTACCTTTCCTCTGAACCTGTGATTTCAATAGCATAGATAATTTCTGATGTGAAAAGTATCTTCTCCAGTGCAGATTGGAAACTATTTTACAATTTATAAATTTATAATCTTTGAGAATCACCTAGGGGCCCTAAGTGAGGAAGCTAGGTGGTACAGGAGATAAAGTACTAATTGCGGAATCAGGGGAATCTCTTGTTACCTTGGATAAGTCATTTCACCCTGTTTGCCTCAATTTCCTCATCTGTAAAATGAATTGGAGAAGTCAATGACAAATGACCCCAATATCTGTGCAAACAAATCCAAATGGATTCTCAAAGAGTCAGACATGACTGACAAAACCATTACAAGAACAAATCAACAACAAAAGATCCACTGAGAAATTGACTTACCAGAAGTACCTTAAACCTCTTTTCATATATGTGAAAACAGCTTGCAAAACACTACATTTATTGGAACTAGACTAATTTTTTTACACAGGGTATTTCAAATAGGTTATTATGTCAGTCTTTCAGGAAGAGAGATAACTATGTATATTTACTTAAAGTAATACTGAACACGTGCCACATTCTTTCCTTTCCCTTCAGGAAATAATCTAATACTATTGTACCAATTCATCATATCCTGTGAATCATTTTTCATTGAAAATGGAAGCAATTGTCCTATCTCTCCTGTCCTTTTGGCAACTGGGTAGTAGTTGCAGTGTGACTTCTCAGCTGTTGAAGAAGAGAGAGCTGAATCAGCTAAAGAAGACCCACAGTTCTTACCCATATCCATATCCATATTGCAGTTCTTGTATTTATAAATATGCCCTAACTATGTCTCCCCCATTGTTAGCAAGGCAAAGGAAGAAGGTTCACTTTTCTTTGCTTCTATACCTACTTCCAGCTGGCCTTGAGGTTCATTTTATAAATACTGGGAATGGATTTGTACAGTTTAATTTGCCTTAAATATAACCTTCCCTAAGTTGGCAACATATTGTACGTGTGTGTGTGTGTGTGTGTGTGTGTGTGTGTGTGTGTGTGTGTGTGTAGGGGATTGTAGTAAGAGGGAATGCAAAAAGCTGGGCAGAGAAAGCCTGTGTTTGAATCCTGGCTTCAGTATTGTAGGATAATGGACAAGGCATTTAGCCTCTGTAAGCCTCAGTTTTCTTATCAAGAATATGCACAGTGCCTCATAGTATGGTGCGGAAAATATTCTACAAGCCTTAAAGCACTATATAAATGTGAATTATAATTATTGCATCTCTATTCACTCCATACACAGGCCTTAGCCACTAGATGCAATTGTATGTATCTCTCTTTAATTTTGATCTCTGAAAGCAAAAGCAAAATCCCAAATTTAGACATTCACATCTTGGATCATTTTATTCTTTCCTTCACTACATTCCATAGTAGTCTATGAGCATACTTCTACTAGAGGCCTTTCATGCTTGCTCTATTCCCAACATTATCTTCCTTTTTATAAGTTGTATGGATTATATCATCAAAGCTGTGTTCCTCTCTCTTAGTTTCAAGATCAATTCGCTGCCTACTTTTTTGCTTTTCTGACATCTCTGCTTTTCTTTTTGTCTTTTTTGGTTGACTGCTATTCTTTTCTTCTCACTATGAACTCTAGGACTTTTCTGATATACTCCACACCCTGTAAAATTATTCTAATACATACTTATTAACTCTCAGTATTGGTCAAAGAACACTCAAAAGTTCATGTGATTCAGACTCTATTTCAATTAACCTTAATTATTTAAAGACTCATTACCTGAAAAGGCAACATTTGCATTTGGGAAAAGTTTGAAGTCTTATGAATTTTTTCCTAATGCTTTTCATTTTTTAAAGAAATCAAACAAGAGCTTAGATTTTTCCTTTCCCCAGTTATATGAAATTGTACTGATAAGCCTTTCTCTGTAATATATACATATCTATATATTAATATATAGATATGCATACTTGTATACATATTATAAATATGTACATATACCTATTTTATTTATATATTACATATTTCAGAACATACTGCCTTATTTTTTATTGCATTATTAATGTATATCACATATATTGTGGAATCATAAAACAGAGAGAAAATCAGAGATTATCTCCTTTCCCATTTTCTTTTAGCATTTTCATTAAAGCATTTCCAGATAAGTGTATAACTCCATAATTTTGCTTTTATAGTATAGCCACTAGAATGGCTAGATATGTGTCTTTATAAGTATTCCATGTAAATGACATCATCATCATTTAAATTTTATTTTATTTTTAACCTATGCAATAAACAAGTCTATAGCATAATACAATAAAAAAGAATTTCACTGCAAAAAGAAAACTGCAAATCTATTTTGCACAACTTGCTATTCCTTTTAAATATACAACAAAATTATATATATATATATATATATATATATATATATATATATATATATATATATATATATATATATATATATATATTTCCTTTTTTCCCCCTTCTACCCTAGAGAACCATTAGGCACAAATAAGTATAGTTAGTAATCTAGTATAATGGCTATCTAGGCACTGAGGCCACAGGGTCTGAGAAATCTGTGCCACTGCTATTCTTTAACAGCCATTTGTGTTAGATCTAATTAATTGCTCTGGGATTGTCTAACTTTTCAAAGAGGTAATAAGGTACTCAGTTCTCACATTCATTGGTTCTTCACTATTACCTCAGTTATTCCAAAGAAAGCTATCAGTTAAAAAAGAATTTTAATTATAGAAATGGTTATGGGCTCAAAATCGAAGGACTCTCTCCAGAAAGGGAAAGATTTGTTTTTAAAGATATACATTATATAAACATTAATTAGTAGCTTATTCCTTCCCCATCAGTTCCTTAAAAAATAATAATAAATATTAGAGAATGATTAGAATATAATCCAGTAACTTACCTTTACTAGTATATTCACTTAGAATGCTAATAATCAGGCTTATTTGGGATATAAACAGTTTTTAGAAAGCTACTAATTAGATAACTTATATTTTACCTCCGCTAAGTATAGTCTAATCAAATATCAGAAGATTTCATTTCCCTAGGAAATTTTGCTTTTCAGTGCTGATATTTTTCTTTATTTGAAAACCTTATCTTCTTACAACAACTGTAACTTCAAACTTTGGTTTATTTTTGCTATCATTTAAAGACCTACAAGGACATTTTCAATTTCACAAAGTTGTTTCTAAAAGAAAGGTAATACAGTAGAAGAGACAAGACAGGCAAGGACCTCAGCTACTTACTTGGTTCATTGAGTCTATACTCTATGTGGGGAGCAGATACTCCAAGTTGCCATTATGATGGCAAAGACCCTCAATTGGAATCATGTATTCAAAAGTTGTTTCCATGAAACCTTCCAGCTGAACGTCATATTTTCTACCAAGTGTGGAACCCTGTATCATCACTTTTTCTGGCTCAGCAACTAACTGGGAAGACACAACACAGCAAGGATCCATATAGGGCTAGAAGCACGCAGAGAATGTCTGTATTTGCTGAACTTTCTCCTCAGCCTTTCAAAGATAAATAGAGAATATCTGTACTTGCTTTTTAGTGGGCCAGTAGTATGGGTTGGGAGTTGGGAAGCAATGGTTACAATGACATTTAGATTAGCATTTGTTCAGAACCATATATAGATTTACCTTTAAATACTCTGAGGTTCAATGATTTTATTATTGGATATCTTCCCCCCAATGACTCATATTGATACCAATCTATATTTTAAGAATTGGCATGGCCAAAAAATGCATCAACTTTAATCAGCACAGTGAAGAGACTTTCAAAAGTTAGCTGGAAAGGTAAAGTGGAGTTATAGGCATAAAATGTCACACAGGGAAAACTGCATTTGTCCCTAAAGGAACAGTTTATTAAACAGGAGAGTGACATACTTGGCCCTGTGTAAAAAGTTAGCATAACTTTATTTTTATTTGTTTTTGAGTAATCAGAGACCAAACTTTATTAATAATAATGAAGCTTAAAGAAAATGGGTCACTTAGCATGATTTTCACCTTCCATTCAGCTCCCTTCTCCCTGCACTCACCCAGATTATCCATTTGGCAGATGATGGCAAATTTACAATTATAGCTTATCTATCTCTATTGAAATAACTTTCCCCCATTTTCTATGGGGAAGCACAACTTTATTTGCAATCTAACTTTCTCAGAGTATAATTGTTTATTCTTGGCAATCTGTTTTCTATAAAATATATTTTGGTACTATATTGATGTACTCCATTCATGATGTCTCCTTTTGACAAGTTACTTTTAAATACTGACCAAGAGAAGTATTTTGTACAGATTATTTTGTACAGAGATTTTGTTCTTTAATACTATGAAATTTGAACTTTATATTTATTTTTTTCAAATGAAATTGATATCATTGATGATTGGTCCAGTCCATCTTGATAAGACTAATTTCTTCATTAGAAACTGTTAGATTCCTTTTTTTAAAAATCACATAGGCAATTGTTTGAAGAATGTTTGGAGGAGGAGAAGATTGATTTGTCTCTTTCAATAGTCTAGACAAGAAGTCATAAATGTATGAATTAGGATAGCAGCTATCTGAATGGGGGAAAAGGGAGACAAATATGAGAGTTAAGGAAGCAGAATACAAGGTTTGGCACTAAAAGGAGATAGGAATGGTGGTGAAGGGATAGTGAGAAATCAAGGATGATTTGTGATTGTAAATTTGAGTTATTGGGAAGATGTTGATACCCTTTTCTGAAACAAAGAAATTAAAGGAAAGAAAGGTTTAGGAGTAATGATAATGTGTTGTTTTGAACATAATAAGTTTGAAGTGTTTAGAAAATATCTCTTTGGTCATCTACAATTAATAAGCAGGTGCTAATGTATGAATGGCTGTCAAGAGAAAGACCAGGAATGGATATATAAATCTAGAATTCATATGCATAGAGGCAATAATCAAACCCATGATAACTAATGAGGCCATCAAAAGAAAAAAAGCTTAATGCAAAGAAATGATCAAGGACTAGCATATGTCAATTGCCACTATTGCACTTGAAGAGTTTTCAGTTAGGAAGAACTATTAAAGACTAGCCTAAGCTTTGAGAATCTAAGAATATTACAGTGCCACTAGAAGGAATCAGAAGAGGATATTAGTGGAGCTGTAGGATTATGCATGTGTATGTAGATGCCTATTTAGTAAAGGTTATTTTATGATGCTGAATAGAAACAAGGAATCAAAAAATCCATTCCTGTTATTTTATATTGTACTGATTTGGTGATTTTATCTTTAAACTACTTTAAAATCCTTCATAGGTGATATATAAAAATTGATGGTGGCATTTAAATAGATTTTAAAGTTTAAAGTTTGCAAAGAGTCTTCAAGTGCCAGCTGATTTGATCCTCACAACAGACCTGTGAGGTAGATACAATTATTATCCCCATTTGATAGGTGAGGAATTGAGGCACAGAACAATTAAGTTAATTGCCCAAGATAAGCTCTGTAATGAGTACCAGAGGCAGTATTCAAATTTGGTCTTTCTGATTCCAAGTCCTATATTCTAGCCACACTTAAGTTCATTGTTCAAGAAAAACAACAACAAAAATAATGAACAGAATAATTATTATATTAAATATTAATTCTATCTATACCATTTATTGACTTTAAAATCACATATATTTAAATATATGATAGTTTTCTTGACATTGCTGATAATGCATTAATATCACATTGATTATGGTAGTTTAATAAAATTTTTCTTGAAATATGGTGTCAAAACTGCTATTTTACTAAACAAAGATCCTACACCCAGATGTTTAATTGTAAGATTCATTTGTTGGTCTAATAGAGTATTCCTAAAGACTGTTGTGAATCTAAGCCATGCCAAACTTTTCTAAACCCAGACCTGCTGAAAAAAGAGAGAAAGGTTTTAGACCAACATAAGTCACAATGAATCTTTGGGTCAGTAATAGGAGAGGTCATCATTAGTTGTTAGCTGACTGGTAAATCATAGATAGATGGAAGGGGAAACGAGGGCATCTAGGTCCATTCCCTCTTTTTTACAGTCGAGGAAACTAAGACCCAGACAAGTAACTCCTACCAAATGACACAGGTGATAGAATTATTGGCAGAATCTAAACTCAAGACCTTTGATTTCAAATCCAGCAATCTTTCTGTGGCAGGGTGCAGCTGACTTGAAATCTGGATTAATAAAATTTTAAGGGGGGGGTCACTGCTATGACAATGTGTTCTTCCCTTGACTTAAGTTTTTATTGTCAGACAGACAAATATTTCCTTTCAGAGCCTTCATTTTCTATGCACATATAGCTCCCTGCTCTGAGACTTCATTAGCCACTTTCTTCACTCTTTTTAGGAAAATGGATTGTAGTGCTTTTAAAGACTATTATTCAACTATTTCTCCACCTAACTTTACTGTTAGATAAAGACAAATACAGTTCATTTTTTTTTGTATTCCACTCTTAAACTAGATTAGGGTTACCAAGACAATTCCTAGATGCAGTGCATTTATTTTTATTCAGCTCAGCAAGTGCATGTTGAAAGATAAGTCAATATCAGTAACTAATATCGCCTGAAAATCATTCTCCATCTACTTTTTTGTTTTTTAATTTAGGCTATATATTCTTATTTGAAGTATTTTGGTTACATTTGAAAGCTATCTTATCTATTGTTCCTTCTGTCCTATAGCATTGGTGATAGTATTATGGGTGAATATTCATTCACTAGACAGTGGAAATCACATTGCTGATGCTCCAAAAATGGCATTCTCTCACAAAATATTCTATGTGAAGTAAGACTGGATTTTTCATTCAGGCTAGAGAAGGCAAACTTGTCAGATGACTCCTAAGTATTTTTTATGGGTAATGATTCTATGATATTGTCATGAGAAATCTAACTAAAGAGATGCAATTACCAAGGTAATATAACTCAATCATATCTCAAAGTTTCCCAAGGAAATCAGATATCCTTTTTGAACACTGAACCATTATAAGTTCAGAAAGTTTTTTATTTTTGAGGTTCTTGCCTAAGTTTTCAATTTATACTATAGATGATTTATATAGCCTTAACAATTCATCAGTTTAATGTATAGCACTTTAGCTACAGCGATTGGAGTATATAGGGTAGGTCATGAAAGTGTCAATTAACTTCATATAACTTAGTTTTACAAGTATGAAAAATGAAAATAACAATGTTTAGTCATTCATATATGGAATTTTTGCTATTAATTTATGTAAGATTAAAATATTATCCTCCTTTACCCCTACCTGAACTCCCCCCCCAAAAAAAAAAAGTACTTGGAACTATCTCAGTTGGGACTTGTCACTCATATGAATATTGACAAAGATACAATAATGCTCCACTTAATCTTTTTTCTATCATGAGTCCCTTATGCAAGAGTGAGACCAGAGAATTAACTGGCCTAAAATCATGCAGTAGTAAATGGTTGAACTTAATCCATTCCTCTGGCAGTCTGGTGAAATTTATGAATCCCTTCTCAGAATAATATTTTATTGAAATACATAAAATAACATAGATATCATTTGAAAGAAAACAAATTATATTGAAGAAAAAATTATTTTTTCTCATTCAAGTTCATGGACCCCCTGAAATCTGTTCCATTGATTGGCCTTTTAAGTATCTTTGGACACCAGATTAAAACTCCTGTTTTAAACTGAAAAAGAAACTGAAGGCAACATGCAAAAACAGTAAAATAAGAAATATAAAATCTAAGATTTTCACAGTAAAAATAATTAAAAGATTAATTTTTTAAAGGAATTTCTTTTAAAGTCTGAAAAAATTTAGAGTAACAGCAGACTAATGGATAAAGGGAGGGTCTCAGAGTCATCTTGATCTGGCTTCTAATTCCAGTTCTGGCATATGCTGTTATTTTGACCCTGGACAGGTTACTTGGTGTCTGAGACAATTAACTAGAATTTCCAAATTACAGAGCAATTGCATATCTCTATTGATAAATGGATTTTTTTCACCAGGAATTCCCTAAACCAATAAAAAGCACAATTCCACTTTCAGAGCCCAGTGATTTGCTTTGCTTTTCTCATGGGATAAAGTCTGCTCCTGTACCTTTTTTTCCCCACATTCATTAGAGGACACTCAAATACCAATTATTTTTCTCACAAGGTATTAAATTGGAACCCATCAGAAAAGGTGAGAATGGTTGCTCTTCTGTTCTTGATGTTGGAATTGGCAAAATGTATTTAGGGGAACATATCATTCCAACAACTAGTAGTAGGCACTTTTCAGTCTACAATGAACTTAAGTTTCTCTTTAATAAAGGAGAATGCATATTCATGAAATATTATATTTATGAAAATGTTAAAGGACACAGATAGTTTTTAAATACATATAAAGAAACAGTTTTCAAATGCAAGAAAGTAAAACTCATTGTAATAGTCTAGAAAGAATTGTATGGATCAACATTTGAACATTGCTTATAACTATGGCAACCCAGAAAAAAATGTATTTTTATAAATGAATTTTGAAATGTATGCATTTTTTCCTTCCTGAATTTAGTTGGCTTGCTATCTGATTATAGACTAGCAGACAGAATGGTCTCCTTGTCTTTATGTTCCAGATAATTAAGAAAAATATGCAAACATGCTTATGACTAATGCTGGCAAGGTCTCGACAGTAAAAAAAAAATAATTGGTTTGTTTTCCTTTTTCCTATTTGATAGAAGTGCTAATAAGAGACTAAAGTAATACAAAGAAGAAAGCAACCAAGCTAAGAGACTTAACTAATCCATACACTGGAAATTCTCCCCCTTGCAAAGTGGAAAACTACTTCTAAAAAATTCATTTATCTTTTAAACATACAAACAGACACAAAACTGGAAAGCCAGTGTGAGGCTTTGAGATTCTTCATCAGTTTCAGGAATAAGGGCTGATAAAGGACATTGCTAATGATGACTATTTAGTTATGTGACTTATCTTTGGGTCGTTTAGACTTATCTTTCCATATTTACTCTTTAGCTTTCTTTAGTTGGATTTAATCTGCATCAGGTAAAGTTGAAAAGAGGTCCCAGAAGACAATCTTTTGCTGACAAACACCTCCTCTGTACTGATGGCATAGTTTTATTATATGAAATCAAGAGCAGCCTTAAGCAGCTGACCTTGTGGCTAATTATAGTAAGGGATCAGTTTAGCATCTATTTTATTAAAACTTAAATTATTATATTTGGTAGTCATTCTTCAAGAATTCATCTACTTAGGTGTACACCTCATCCTGGAGGACCCATCAGGATGCAATTTTGTTCAAAATAAAACATTCTGTAGGGACCATATGATGTACATTTATGGTCCAAGAAACTGATTTGTAACACCTGCCTCTTAATTTGTTTTGGCTAAAATGGTCCCTTGTTTGTTTTATGGCAAAGAACTCTGGGATCTGAACCAGCACTTCACTAAATTCATTAGTAAATTAAAACTTATTTCTTGAGAGAAAATGTGATCCTGTCAATTAAGTGTAGCATCCCTAGTTTGTTTTCCCATTGGTATACATTGGAATAAGGAAGGAGGAGAAAGATTATGCTTTATTTTGGTATAAAGTACTCTTTCCTCCTATGTAGTTGGATGACTATAAGTCTTTGAAAACTACTTGGAGACCTATAACTTGGGCAAGTAACTTGCCCATCATCACAGAACTAGTTTTTTTTTTTTTTTTTTCCAGAGGTAAGTCTTGAAACCTTGACTTCCTGAATCCACAGGTCTTCTATGCTACCTTGCCTGTACCTATAGGTTATACTATGAGAAAGTAATATATCAGTCTCTTAGGGTAAGAAATATAGAGTATTAAGTATTTCCTATAGAATGTAAACTCTACCTCATAGAAATCTCTAAAGCGTATAACGTAAATAGTACTTCAGACACTTATCAAGTAATTCATCCATGACTTGGCTGAGATCTGATAAATCCAATTCACATCCATGTTATGGTATCATTTTTCTGATGCCATGGTCCTCTTTGAGAACTAAGGACAAACAACAAGCCACAAGCTTGTTTGAGACAGCTGACTCTTGAGAGATATCTTCAAATATATGAGTTAATCATCTAATCCTCCAGGTTATCTAAGATCTATATCTACATTAAATTAGAATATCAGAAAGGTTGCTTCCAAAAGGGGGGGGGGGACTTTCACTGAGATTAAATGTTATGCTTCAACTTTTATAAGTCATGATATGAGAAATGTCCATTGGAAAAGTGTATCTTTTGTAAAATTATAGATGAAGGTAATGGGCATTAGCCCATTATAGTACTTAGTTAACTCCTACTGAAAGTCTTATATGATTTTTCCTAAAATTGTCCTTCATTATCCAAGACAACTATGACATCAGTGAATTGGTACTATGACATCCAAGTGAATTGAATTTAAGTGAGAAGGAGATGTGACAAGCTGTGCTTTTTCTGAAATGGTAAAAACAAAACAAAACAAAACAAAAAATCCAAAACACCTCTTTCTAATTGAAATGCTATTTCATGTCTAAAAATAGTGACATTTTCCTGGTCTAATATTTACCTATCCAATAAGTTATTTATGTCCTACTCATATTATTCCCACTTGGTTCTTTCCTGTTTCTGCCCTTTCTCTCTTAACCCCCACTATTGTAAACCTCTATTTCTGTCTGGCAAATTCCATTTTCCTGGTTCTGTGGTCTCTATTTTTTAAACTATTGGTTGTATTGGAATAATCCTTACAAGAATTTTCAGGAAGTTTGGAATGAGACCTACCTTCTTCCCTCTAATTCGTGGATTACATGCCCTCTCTGGTCAGTCATTAGTTCACCTAAGTAGTCATAACCACTAAAGAGGTACTTGTCCCTTCTTGGAAATTCTGACTGACATCTCAATCCTTTGTCCTTAAAGACAGGAATTCAATCAGCCTTGCCTGAGATGATCTTGAAGCTTCCTTTAAAAAAAATACCTGGACTATCCTGACTGTGTAGATGGTCTTGATGAGAATTAGATAAAGGAGTACCTAAATGAAATTAGGTAATTGAGGTCTAGTGGCAGGTTCGGGGTACAAGAAGTCAAATAGAGCTCCTCTGCAACCCCTTTGGATTCGGTGCAAGGATAAAGAGTTAAATGAGGTCTAGTAGCGGCACAAGAGTCCTCTATAAAGGAATTTATAGACCCGAAAACCTAGATTGATAAAAGAAGTTTATTGTGGGATTTGGAAGTAAAGTTTAGTTAGTAAAGTTGAGGGTAGAGATAAAAAGGCACTGGAACCACAGGTCCAGTGGGAAGAAATCCTGACATGGCAGGCGTAAGGATGCCATGTTGGGAACTCTGCAAACAGTGGACTCCAGTTTATAATTTGAAGGGGCTCGTGGGTGGAGTCCCAGGTTGGCTTCTGGCTTGAGTTCTAGCCAGGGTTAGAATTTGCTAGGTGGGGGTTGGGAAATCTGAGCAGATCATTAGAATGGGGGCTGGAACAGCCCAAGTTGGCTCAGATCCCACGGGGGCTGGGAGAGCCTGGCTATCTCCCATTGGAATTCAAAAGGGTGCTTTGTGAATCAAAGGTTCTAGCTTCTTCAGCCATGGGGGTTAGGAATCAGAAAGGAATTTTAAAGGGACCACAACCCGAATCAGTTTTACTCTTAGAAAAGATGGACTCATGAGCATTTCAATGAGAACTTGATAAAGCTATGCTCCAAGTCCGTGGAGCAGCTTCTTGTGTGACCATCTTTGGTGTCTCATTTTTGGCATGACCTAAAACAGGCCTAAAGCTTGGTTTTTCCTCCAAGGGTCATTTGGATATTTATAACATCATTTCCTGGCTATACAAAATTATCAACTTAAAAACTCAAACATGGAGAAATATGTTCCCAGTTTTCAGCCCGTCATCCTCTGCAATTGCCTTGGCAGGCAGGGCCAGACCCAATGATTTTGAGGGCCTGCTGGCCAGACATTCCCACCCCTAGTCTAACAGAATGGCATGGAATATAAGATTTTCTTTCTAGTGATGTCCTGGTTATATTATTGACTTACCTTACCCAGTTTTGCTTTGGAAGTATCTGTTCAATGAACTGCTCTGATTACAAAGTATTAGAACTTAGTGGGCTTGTGTGTGTGTGTTTATCTGTGGGCTGCCTTTATTTTCTTTTCCTTTCTACCTTTGCTGAGATATCTCCATGTAAGCCCTATAACACCCCCCTTAATTCTCCCATTCCCCACTCCCCCCCCCCCCAGTCCTCTCCCCATACAATAAATAAAAGGGATTGTTGCTTTCAGCAAAGCTTGGTCCAATTTATTCTTATATTTAATGCCAACAACCTATCTACAGTGACCTAATACTAAATATCATACAAATTGATTTTATTTCAATTGAATGATTAAATCAAATAATGATATTACCAGACAATTCTCAACTTCCTGCTCTTCCAGTGCTAAATCTCAGGTTGCTCTTTATATCCAGGTATCAGTCTCACCTTTCTCAGCAAAGTCCTAGGCAGAATTTGGCAGACAGCAGGTGAAAAAAAAAGTGATCAAGGATCCTATAAAGTTTCTTATTTCCAAGTGTTGCTGGTACTTTAGGTCAGAAGTATTTTCTCCTTCAGTATCAATTCCTCACAAGCTGGTAATTGCTGCTCTCAGCATGAAGCATTCCTAACTCTTTGTTTTGTTCCTTCCAGGTATATTCACTTCAACCAAATAGAAACATTTCAGCCAGAAACCTTTGAAGACCTTCAGAAATTGGAGAGATTGTGAGTAGTGTCTTCTCTGATATCTTGTTTTCTTTTTCTTTATTTAACCTGCCTTCATGATCCAGAGCCACTGGCTGACCTTTTGGCCCATTGCAGACTGTTCTTCAGGAAGTCTAAGGGACACAGATTCCACTTACTATCTACAGTGAGGGAAATAAAGAATAGTAATCAGGCAACTTACTTGAAAAACCAGAGGGCCTTTGGGGACTCATTGCTTTCTGATTAGCCAAGAGTTTCTTTTCCTTCTTCTTCCCTGGAAGGAGAATGCCCCGTATTTTAATTTCACCTTTTAAAAGATGCTTTGAGATTTGATCTGAACTGCAGCTCAAATGAATTGTAACATTCTTATAATGGGTAGCCTCATAGGAAAAATATTTTTTCTTTCTTCTATTTCTTTTCTTCTATTTTTTAAAGCAAAAGTTGAGTTATACAGTTAGAAAATAAACCATTTACATCAGACAGCTGAATTGTGAAGGGTTCTGTGTGAGAACTAATTTCTGCATTCAGAACCCAAATAGCTTTTAACAAGGGCACATGGATGTTCTTTGTACCTGAAATAGTCTATTCATATGCAAATAGGCTCATGGTATCAATCTCTCTCCCTTTTTTTAGGGAATTTACACTAATTTAAAGTAGCTGGCTACTATATACATATGAAAACATGGTATTTTTGAGTTTTTGTCTGCCTATCTATGTATCTATCTAGCCATCCATCTATCATAAATATGTGTGTATATGTATAAATATATAGTTATCCTTTCCACATTGAGGGGATTGGAGTGTTTTGCCTTTGTGATCTTGATGAGGATTAAATGATGAGGAGTAAACTGTGGTCTAAACGGAGATGGGTCAGTTCCTTTTCTCTCTCTCCCTCCTTCCCCAAAGTAACCAAGGGCTGGTTTGGCAGCAAAGGAATTTGCTACTTAATGCTGTATGGAAACATAGTCTTTATTGATTAGAATGGAAACACCAGAGAGCCGGTGGGCAAAATGGCTGCATGGTACAAGGCCCATTTTGCAAAAAGTAGATTTTTGAGTTCTCTCTTTTATACCAGAGCACAATCATTCAGCCTGAGAGTGATGTAAATAAGATAAGGACTCTCTTGTTATCTTTTGGGGACAGACAGAAGTCTCTTCCCAAAAAGGAATTTCCTGATGGCATTTGGTCTATCTGAGTAGATTAGAATGGGGGCTGTAAAACCCTGGCCAGCTCAGATAGCCCAAACTAGTTTGACCAGATCTTGTATCAAAGGTCCAAGTCCCAAAGGAAGTTGGAGATCAAACAAGGAATATCAAGGGGCTACTGCCCTCAACAATCTGGAAAATCAATATAGAATCTTTTGGTCCTCCCTTCATAAAGAGAAGTCTGAAATTTGTTCTTTTTCTTTTATGGAGTATACTGTGAAATTTGAATTAAATATTTGGTCATAGATTCTGTAATCTTCTGCTTCTATAAAAATCCCCCCAAATTCCCATTTAATTTCTTATGCCAACCCTGTGATATTTCAAAACAGTAATGGGGAAAGTTGCAATGTGGAAGGGATAACTATATATAAAACAATGTGTGTTACATATATATATATATATAGATATATATATCTATATATATTATGTATTCATCTGACCTCATATAATATACACATATAAGCCTTAAAGTCTACCAAGTCAACTCATTCTACAGTTGCATAGCTTTCATTATTAGGAAGCTTCTCCTATATTTTCCTTTCACCTTCTACTCTTTTCTCTTGTTTCTGCTCCTTGGGACCAAATAGAACAAGACTAATCTCTCTTCCACTTGATAACCATTCAGATGGCTCTCCATTCCTCTGCCTCCCCCCCAACAAAAGTTAATCCTTTTGTTGAGATGAACTCAAGAGCCTTTACTATCCTAGTTGCCTTTCATGGGATGTTTTTCATAACGTATTTTCTTCAAAATGGATACTCCAAACTGAAAGCAGTTCTCAAAGCAGAGTAGTTAAGCATTTATCTAGTGCTTCAAAGTTTGCAAAATACTTTACAGTTATCTAAACTCATTCATCCTCGCAACAACCCTTGGAGGTTGGTGCTATTATGATCCATGTTTTACAGAGGTTCAGTATAGTCACTCTCAGTCACTGAAAGGTTCAGTGACTTGCTTGGGTTCACACAGATAAGAAGTCAGTATTTGAAGCTGGCTTTTAACTCAAGTTTTCCTGACTCTAGATCCAGAATTCTATCCACTGTCATCTGCCTAATGTAAGTTATCACCTCTTTTGTTCAGCACAGTAAGCTCATTTTAATGCAGCTCAGGTCATATTAATTTTGTAGGCAGCCCTATCATACTTTTTATTCACATGGAACTTGTACTTCACTAATAAGCTCTGTAGAGGTTTTCAGAAGAATCACCTTCTAGCCATGTCATGTTCATATACTTGCAAAATTAATGTTTTGAATCCAAATGTGAAAAAATGCATTTATCTCTATGGAGTTTCATTTTATTTAATGAAGGTAGAATAAAAAAAAAACAACTCCCCAAGATTCCCTTTATAGAAGCTCAGAATTAGCATCATCACTTTATTTTTTATCAGCTCCTATGCTTGGTTTTGATCCAACCATCATTATACCCTAGTCTCAGGTACTTCTAGGGCCCTCACTTTTGAGCTTGGTTTTCTGTATTGTATTCCCATTAGATAATACATTTCTTTAGCACAGGTATTTGCAAAACTTTATTTACATCCCCAGAGTTTAGCATGATTCTTGGCACATAATAAATTCAAAATAAATGTGTATTTCATTTCATTGCATTGTGTTGTAGTATTGCATTGTAACCAAATGCTCCACTATGTCAATATCCTTTTGGAACCTGTCTCCTGTCTTCCAGTATATTAGTTATAGTTCCCTTCTGTCACTCGGAAATTTGATAAACTAGCAATTTATGTCTTCATTCAAATTATTGATTAATCCTGTTAATAAGCACAAGGACAAGCCCAGATTCTTTGAAGTACTCTGCTGAAGCCCTTCTAAGATGACATCAAATCATCTATAATTATGTATCTTTTCATTTCCAAAGCCACTATACTTTATTGTCATCTAGGTTACATTTCTCCATCTTTATATAGGAATACAGTTAGTAACGTTGACAAATATATCTCTGCAATCTTGAATAAAACATATCCACAACATGCCCCTGTCATCTAGTTTCAAAACTGTCAAAAAATAAAATAAAGTTAATCTGTATATGACCTTGTTTTTGATTAAATTTTGCAAGATCTCTGTAATTACCAATTCAATTTCTCCATGTTTTGCTTGCAAGATCTGTACTGCATTCATTATATAACAAGTTTAAAACTGAGAAAGACTCCAAAAGGTAATCGAAAGATTCTGGTGTGAATTGGTTGCATCTTCTTACAAGGATTTGCATTGTAGGATAAATTATATTACCAATGAAAACAAGGTTAATAAAAGGAGATGGATTAGGTTGTTTCCGGTATCTAGCATATCTTCCTATTTTTACCCTGTAGAATCTCCATATATCCCTTATTCCACTTTACATAATCCATTAAAAACATTTTAACTCTCAGTGGACATTTCCCATGATTTTTCATTATCATGCATCCTCTTTTGCTTCCATCCAATCTCAGCAGATAAAGTGACCTTTTTCCTTGTCAAGGTTAATTCTTCCATTTGTATTTGGGAATTGCTCCAGTTAATCAATTCGTAAATCTCACTTATCTTCAATATTTTTATCTGTTAGTTCTTTCTGCTGATTAAATAATTTATCCTTAAAAAAATCCCTTTTATCTTCTGTTCAAGCCTTCTATATTTCTCTTCCCTTTCTTAAGTCCTAAAAAGTATATTTTATACTCACTGCCCTTACTTACTCCTGAGTTTTTTATAAGCTCACTTAGGATGTTGGCTCATTGTATTTTTTAGTGCTAGTTCTTGTGGATGTAGTTATGGTCTTGCATATCCATGAACGTTTTATATATGCCTTTTACCCGTCTCTTTGGTTCTATACCATCTCACGGGATAAAGAAGTTTTCTCTATTATTTTCCCCATAGCTCAGGTAGGATTATTATTGTCTTCTCAGCCAGACTTTCTGGGTCTTTGTTTTTATTGTTTAACTCTGCTTCAGATCTCAGTGACCATATATTTAATCCTAGCCTGTTAGCATGACCTACATATCTGACTCTTCTAACTAGCCTGTTTTGATTTTTATTTTACCTGTCAAATTACTTAAGGAAAAAAGGTCTGGACCTTTCTCTTCTGACATTTTTCAAAAATACTTTTACTGACCTGGGACATAAGTCAATTAATTCAAGTCTAGAATAATCCTTTTTCTTAATCTTGTGAATTTTTTCACAAATAAAGAGGAAAAAGTTACTAACATCATGAATGGTGAGGAATGATAATTTGTGTGTATACACATGTGTGTAGACATATACATATGTGTATATATTTAGTAATATGTACTTATATTTTATTTAAATAACATGTAATAAATACATGTATGCATGCATGAAATCAATATATTTATCTGTCATCTATCTATATGTATTTATCTATGTTTATTTTAAAGTGCTAATTCAAAGAAACCTCAGGATTTGAAGGAATCTGAGGATACACATATCTTGAAAATTGTAAAATTGTGATGTCTGCTATTTTTGGTAAATTAAAGGAAAATCATTTCTTTGACTTATCTATCAAAATGAATAACATTTTGACATTTTCTTTTTTTTCTTTTGAAAGAGTCAATAAGTTTGGTGTACACTTGCAATATTTTCTGAGTATCCAATTTTAGTGTCTCAAATAGATAATATAATAGATAATAGATATCTTCTACAAGATAGCTAATAATTCTTAGATCTTTTATGCTGAAGATAACATATATTAGTCAATATATAAAAACATTCTATATCTACTAAGACTAAATTAGCAGAGACTATTATGTCCTGAACTTAACTATTGAAAAGTAGCATAGGGTTTTTAATAACTACAAACAGTCAGAATCAGTTGTGCCACAGCCAGTGAGTTCAATAACCCTGCTGAGAGTGCTCAATCAACTGAAAATGAAGTGGGAGGTTTCTTAAAAGATCATCACCTACTAGCCCAACAGAATTCACTAATGACTCCAAAGCTGTAAAACTCTAACACCTCATTAGTTTTCAATTGTTGCATATTGTTTAGCAAAATCATTGTCTGTTTCTCATGATATCCTGTTGGGATATAGTCAAAATCTCATTTTTATGGATCACTGCTTACTGGGAAGTATCTTTTACTAAGTAAAAGATAATAAAACTCAGAATGATGAGACCATAATCTCAATATTTGGACAGATATTTAAAGAGAAAATGGAATCTTGAATTTGACTGTTTAGTACTCTTCTCACATTGTGAAGAATAACAACTGAACAAAATTCAATTCAATGCCTACTCATAGGATGAAAGGTTTAGAATTAGAAGGGACTTAGAGGTCAACCAATTAAACTTTTTTTCTTTTTTACAAATAGAGAAGCTGAGGCACATAGGAATTAAGTGATTTGCCCAGAATTACATAGCTATTAAATATCTGAGGTGGTTTCAAATGTATGTTTTCTTGACTTCAAGTTCAACAGTCTTATCTTTTATAATAGACCCTTGATAAATAATTTTTTAAAAATTATTTTTCTTGTTATGTTTTAATTTCCAAACTGTCTCCCTCTCTCCTTCCCCATCCTGAATTAGAAGACCACTCTTTGAAAATATAACATACATATATAGTTTATAGCTTGCTCCATCTATCTCTCTACTTCTATCAATCATAAAACCATACTATGCATACATGCATACATCTATTTATTAGTTCTTTTTTCTGAAGGTGGATAGTATCTTCCTTCCTAGGTCCTTTGTAGTTGATTTGAGTATTTACAATACTTAGAATAACTTAGTTGTTCAATTTTTTTCAAACAATATTACTATTATTGTGTACAGCATTCTCTTGGTTCTGCATTATTTTACTCTTCATTATTTTATTAGTCTTTCCATGTTTTTCTAAAACCATTAAACTTATCATTTCTATAGCACATTATTATTCCATCATAATAAGATACCCCAACATGTTTAACTATTCTCCAACTGATACACATCCTCTAAGTTTCTGATTATTTGCCAAACAAGGAAAGAGTTCTTTTATATATGTATATATAACTATATATATAGTAAAATATATATACATATATGTATGTATATATATATATTTCTACATATGTTTAACATATATTGGACAATTTGCCATTTAAGGAAGGGCGTGGGGGAAGGGGGAAATTGGAACACAGGGCTTTTCAAGGGTTAATGTTGAAGAATTATCCATGCATATATTTTGAAAGTAAAAAGCTTTAATAAAAATTGTAAAAAAAAAAAAAAAAAAAAAAAAAGAAAGAAAATATGGGTTTTTTTCTTTTTTTCCTTGATCACTGTGGGAAACAGACCTAATAACAGTATTGCTGGGTCAAAGGGTCTACAGAGTTTTACATTCTGGGCATAATTCCAGATTGTTCTCCAAAGTAGTTTGATTAGTTCACATTTCCAACAACAGTGCATTAGCATATCAGTTTTTCTGTAACCCTTCCAACATTTGTCATTCCCTACCTCTATTATTTTAGCCTAAGAGGTATAAAATAATATTATAAAATTGCATTTATTTGCATTCAACTAACAATAATGATTCAGAGCATTTTTCCATATAACTATATGTAACTTTGATTTCTCCATTGACAAACTGTTCATATCCTTTGACCATTTATCAATTGGGGAATGACTCATACTCTTATAAACTTGATATAGTTTTGAGATATGAGAACTTTTATCTGAGAAACTGTCTATAAATTCCACCCCCCCTAATTTTCTGCTTTTCTTGTAATCTTGGCTACATTGGTTTTCTTTGTACAAAGCTTTTTAAATTTAATATAATCAAAATTATTCATTTTACATCTTTTAAGGCTTTCTATATCTTCTTTACTCAAATTCTTCTTTCTTTCATAATTTACTTATGAGATCACTTTATCCAGGTTTTGTATCCATTTTGATTTTATCTTGGTAAATGATATAAGGTATTGTCTATAATCAATTTCTGTCAGACTACTTTCTAGTTTTCCCAACTTTTTTTTTTTTTTTTGGCCATATAGTGAATTCTTATTTCCAAAGCTTAAATATTTGCTTTTGTCAAACACAGGTTACCATAATTATTCGTTAATTTCTTTTGTATGTCTACTCTGTTCTACTCATCTACTTTTCTGTTTCTTAACCAATAACATATAGTTTGGATGATTATTGTTTTTTCTTAACCAGTAACATATAGTTTTGATTATTACTGTCTTATAATATAGTTTAAGATTTGGTACTAATAAATCTTACTTTATTTAAAAAATAATTCCTGTATTATTCTTAACTTTTTGTTTTTCTATATGAATTTTGATATTTTAACTCATTTTTTTTTCTTTTTGTAATTTAGTTGGGATGGTATTAAATAAGTAGATTAATTTAGGTATAATTCTCATTTTTATTATGTTGGTTCTGGCTATTCATGGACAATATTTCCCAAGTTATTTAAAATTTTAAAAAATTTCTGACTTTATCCATATAAAAATTGTTCTCTACTTATGTTCATGTGATTCCTAGATTTGTCTTGGAAAGTATATTCCAAAGTGTTTAATGTTGAATATTGTTATTTTAAATGAGATACCTCTTACTATATTTTTCTTACAGTATTTTGTTGATACAAAATGCTTATGATTTATGTGAATTTATTTCATATATTGTTACTTTGTTAAAATTAATTTTTAAAATTAGTTTTCTAATTAAATTTCTAGGATTTTTCAATTTATGTCATCATAACATCTAAAAGATAGCTTTATTAACTCATTGTCTATTTTGGTTCCTTTAATTTTTTTTCTCTTACTGCTAGCATTTCTAATGCAATATTGAATAATATAGGTGATGGTAAATATTTCTTATACTAATAATTAATTATTCTGACATATTTCCATGGGATGATTTTATTTTTAAAAGGTACCATCCTTGAGAATAATATATGTTTTAAAACTATTATTATTATTGCATTTTGATTAAGCCTTATTCTCTATTTTTCAGGTTTTTGCACAACAACAAATTGTCTAAAATTCCAGCTGGGAGCTTTTCTAATTTGAATTCACTGAAGAGACTGTAAGTTTTTAAGACATTTTCTCCTAAATTAAAAGAGGAGTAAAGAGAATAAAAAGAAGATATTTTTCCTTATCTTTTCATATTTTGAAAAATGATGGCAACTTTGAAGTACTGGGGAAAATGTTTCAGATTATTCCAGTTACATGGAGGAAAAAGATATTTGAGATAATTTGGCACAGATGGTGGCATAAGTCAATCTTCAATTTCAATCTGCAATAGCTGAGTTATATGCTTATTATCATGATTAAATCTAAAAACTTCCTAATATTCCTTTCTTTGAGCTTTTCTGAAAAATAAAAATGCTATAACACTATAGTTTCAAAGGAACTGTATCCACCAAGTATGACTACCAAGTCAGTCAATTTTCTACTATGGGCCTTATCTCAATCCCCCTTTTCCTCATTATTGTATCTGTCTCTCCATTCCACTTGTTCTTTCAGATCCTCTTCCTTGTGAATCACTGTTTCTACATACCCTCTCTGTTCTTTATCTTTTCCCCCCTTACATATGTCCTTGTATTTTCCCCTGATATGCACAGCTTTAAGTTTAGGTATTTAGGTGAATGGCACAGATATGTATTTTCTGCTCCATAGTTTTGGGTAATTAAGAAAATTGCAAAAAGCAGACAAAAGAGCATCTGTTTGTGGCCTTGTTTCCTTAAGCCTTGCCAGCTATCTGAGTGTGTTCCCCTGGAATGAAGATTTATGGGCAAGAGCGGTTCAGGATAAGAAAAAGGCAACAACACTAAAATACTAATGTTTTTGATGAGTTGGTGACAGAAAACAATACTTTGAACTTTTTCAGATTTTATAGTTTATGAGTAAAATAAATGATCAATTTCCTTTTCAGCTCTCTTAATGATTCCAGTTCTCAGATAGCATTTTTTTTCTTAGCATATTTCATAATTCTCATGGCAAACACAATAGAAGCAAGCTTTCATGATTTTGGGGGGTATAATATACTTTGGGGCCATATCCTATGCATAAAAATATTTTGCATGTCTGTCTACTTTTGATCTATTTGTTTAAATCTATGTTTACAAGTACTCATAACAAAACAATCTAGATATATTTTTTGCTTGCTTCATCAAAACTGAAGAACATGATTAGGATTATGATGTAATGAATCATAATTCATTAAGCTTTTCTGAAAAACAAAAATGCTATAATATTATAAAGTTTCAAAGGAAATGTAAATATTGCTTCTTCAATTAACACTGAAGGATCTTTTCTTTCAAGTTCTTGTGATATTTATATTGTTTTTAATCCAGCCTGTCTAATTTATTCTCCTTTACTGATTTTGATTTTTCAGTTATTAGTGGGATAGGTATTCCTTTTCTCAAAAGTTTCATTTTTTACATATCTGTTTTTGTATTTTCAAGTATTATTCAATGGAGTTCACTTCAGTTCAGTAAATATTTGTTAGTAAATACTTATTTAAACATCTACTGTGTGCCAACCACTATTGTAAACCCTGAGGATACAAAGGAAAGGCACTTACTATGTTCTATGCATTCTGCCAACTAGATGTTGGAAGGAATACAAATATGGTTAAGACACAGTCCTTGCATATCATTAAAACTTATATCTTAGGAGAGAATTTATTATATAATGACATCTCTTAAATCAATCTAACGATCTAATCTCCTACATATCTTCTTAAAAACAAAACTTGTTGATAATATAACTTCTTAGCTTTTCTCCAAAGGCTTTTTTCCCCCCTTCCAACTTGCCTTTTCTATGTTTTAATATTTTTTCCAATGGTTAAAATTATTAAAACTGTTTTTCATTGTATGTTCCTGTAATGCAAAATATAGATACCAAGAAAGTAAGATATCAAGTGAACATGAAACTGGCTTATAGGGAAACCTAGCCTTGTTGTTGCCTACTATTATTCTAAAATTTCAAAGTGTTTTATAGTTTCATTAATATCAGTGAGATAAAAATTGTCTTTTCTATCTTATAGATAAAAAACCAATGCAACTTGCTGTGAATTCTACTGTCAGTGACAGAATGAGTACTATAGTGTACCTTATTATTCCTGTTTTCAATCTTGCATCCTACTTAAAATGTCATAATATCAAAATTCTGGATTGATCTACGATTTTTTTCAAGACGAGGCACTTCCAATATTGAGACTTCCTTGACTTAAGCTGGTTGTATCCTGTCTATGATTTGATATATAAGTAGTTGCTTAAATTACATAAAGGTTAAATAATTTCCATATTTTCACATAAGACTGTAATAAAAACTTTTTAAGATTAAAGTGAAGTTAGAGAAAAATTAATCAACCAAGTGAATTATAACTACAGTTGAATTTAATCCCATTTTCAAGATTATTTGGAAGCATTTTAGCAATCAGAGCAACTTGATTTAATGGGTAAAGCATTAGAATGGAAGAAATCAATTTGAATTCTATTTTAATGTCACCAATATATCCATATGAATGACATTTTATGGGTCATCTGACATAAGTTTCTCCAACTGTACAATAGGAAATATAATTTTTGACCCTGCCTTCACAATTGTGAAGATTAACAAAATGACTTTTAAAAAATGCTTTCAGATCTTAGTTGAAAGGCACTATGAAAGCATAAATAATTTCTTATTTTATTTTTAGATATAAAAATTGTATTCTTCATGATTCCCTTTTTTCTTCCAAAATTATCTTTTAAATAAAAAAGTGACATAGGTGGGAATGAATAATTGCTTCCATATTGTTGTCTTTGATTGGAAGCTATCAGAAGGCAGAGCCTATGTCTGCTCACTTTCTATATTACCTTGAATAACAGCACCTGAAGATTAGAGTCAAGTATATGCAAATATGCTAGTGATTTGAAAATTAACACTAGAGAAGTAATTTAGAGTAGCAGAAAGAATGCTGAGTTTCGAAACCTGACTTTTATATCCCCTAATTGCATGCTCTTGTGCAAGACATTTAACCTCTCTCTGAACTGCAATTGCTTCAGCTGCAAGAAAAGGATGGATGATAATACCTGCTGCTTCTACCCCAAAAGGTCATTGTCAGGATCAAATATGATAATGCATGCAAAGTAATCTAAAAACCTTAAAGTTTTATCGAAGTATTAGCTATTATGATCTATTTTTGATAAACCTAAGTAACATTCAGTGTAGCTTCTCCTTTCTTGTCATCTAGTATTTCAAAAATCAAACTTCCACATTTCTTTCTCAGGCAGTTTGTAAATAATCTCACTGTACAGCAGAGGTATCAGACATGTAGCCTACAATAGACCTGAAAGGCTGCTTGAACTAGTTGAAAATATTAATGGGAAATATTTAACAAAATCCAATAAAAATAAATAAGATTACATTTTAAAATTGAGTAAACATGTAGTCTTCAGGGCCCCAGTTTCTTTTTGAGTTTGTTAACTGTTTTTATTTGAGTGATTTGACACCACTACTATATAGCATACATTGTGAAGTAAAATTTTCTAGAGAAGTGCAGAACCTGGATTCTTTTAGCCCAGACCTTTTATCATATTTAACTTAAAATATTTACCTTTCCTGTTATTTTTCAGTTACTCTGGGCACCTTAATTTCAGATCATTGTAATAGTCATAATAAAACAAAGATCTGACCTTTTTACTGGATTTTTTAAAATGAAAAAGCTAGAAATAAAAGAACACAGAAGAAAAGAAAGTGTCATATGGCCTATGAAGACCCAGAGGGTGAATGATGTTGTAATTAAGGAAAGTGAGACATTACAGCCTGTTAGAGCTTGGCATTTCTAATGTATCCCAAGGGATATTTAGTGCCATCATTTCTTGCATTTAGCTCCCATTCATGTAGATAAGAATCTCACATGGGTATTGAAGCAAGAACTGACTCTTTCATATTTAACAACTGCAAACTCCTTTTGATGACACTACCAGACTTTGAATTGAGAGTGCTAATCAGATGAATGAACTTTTGGACTCTGTAATGCTGAATTTGCTCTATTTTTCAATCAAGCTGCTGACACCACAAAGTGATCAATGACAAGGAATAACCCAGGACAATCAGAATCCAACAATGTACTTCCTAAGCAAGCAATTTGTGCCTTTTATATCTAAAATCCAATTCATTTTCCCCTTTAAAATGATCATTTATTGACGTAATTTGTATTTACATCTTTTATTTCTATGTGTATACTTTTCTCTTATGTCTAGCCAGCAAACTGTTCCTTGATACCAAAATAAAATCAAAGAGGTGGGAAAAAGAGCATTTGATCAAAACTGACACAGATATCTACTGATCCTGACTTTATATGCACTATTCTACAGCCATAGTCCCTTTTCCTTTAAAAAAGTAAGAATGGCAAATTTTCTCATTGATTATCTAGAATCAAGATTGACCATTATAATTATACAGCATTCAGTTTCTTTTAAAATTTTTATTATCTCCATTTATATTGTAGCAATCAGTCTATGTGCTTCTCCCCATTTTTACTTTGCAATCAGTTCATATAAGCCTTCCTAAGCTTCTTTGATTTTTCAGTCATTATTTGTTGCAACATAGTAATAGCTGATAAAATTCATGAATTCTAATTTGTTTAGCTATTTCCCAAAGGAAGGGTACCTACTCAGCAAAACACCATATTCTACACAGCACTTAAAATTTTTTTGCACTGTAGGCATTCCTCTCCCTCCCTTACATGTAATTTCATGAAAGATCCATTAAAAAAAATCTGACCTTTGAATGAAAGGGAGAAGATAGTTCTCTCTCTCTAAATTTAAATTATTTGGTAATAGTTCAGATACATATTATTCCAAAGTGGGATATATTATCACCTATTCAGAATGAGAGAATGAGATCTGTTTTGTAATCCCATTTCTGTCATTTTTCTTTATGGTCTCAGAAAGCTTACTTTTTCATTGAATGATGTTCAAGCCTCTGAAATTCTAAACATCTCTGAAATGATGTCTACTATTCTCACTTTCTGTAAAATATTCTACCATGATAAAAATATTATAAGAACTGCTGAGGATATCTCATGATTTACCATAATTCCCTGGATAACTGTTTCAAATGTTTAGGTCTGAAATAGTTACATGTTTCCTTAACTTTCTCAATAGATTCTCTTAACAACTTGAAATTGAAAAATACTTTTGGAAGTTCAGATGGATATTATATTCTATATTCAAACTTGTTTTTTTTTTTTGTTTTCATTAAATACTTTGATATTCATTGCAGATAATGATTTTAGTGAGACTTTTTATAGGTTCTATACTTATATAGGTTATAAATTATTTTCATGTACCTGTACATTTGAGACCTCAAAGACTATGTTGCTCTTACCAAGTAGGATTTTGTGAAACTCAATAATGTTTTTGTATATCGTGATCAGATATTAGAAACAGTAAAAAAGCACAACCCTATTTTTTATAAACTTAAGGAGTAAACAGTCACTATCTATACATACGTATGTATAAATCTATGTAATCAGATCTGTCTATATATGTACAAATATTTTTGTTGTTGTTCATTCAATCATGTGACCCCATGAATCAATCATGCTCTTTTATCCTCTATTAATAATCTTCCAATTCTGACCAAACTCTTGCCATTACTTCTATGAAATTGTCTATCTCATCCTTTGCTGTCCTTTTCTCCTTTTGTCTTCAATCTTTTCCAACAAAAGGGTCTTTTCCAATGATTTCTATCTTCTCATTATATTACCAAAGTATTTGAGCTTTACCTTCAGTATTTAACCTTCTACGAACAATTTGAATTGATTTCTTTAAATATTAACTAATTTGATCTTTTTGTGGCCTAAGGGAATCTCCACTTTCTCCAACACCACAATTTGAAACATAGACTCTGCAGTGTTCAGTTCTCCTTATAGAACAGCTCTCACAGCTATACATTGCTACTTGAAAAACTGTAAGTTTTGACTACATGGTGAAGGTGATGTCTCTGCTTTTTAGTATGCTGTCCAGATTTGCCATAGTTTTCCTTCTAAATAACAAGCATCTTTTAAATCTTATGGCATCAGTTGTAATCTGCAGTGACCTTTAAGCCCGAGAATATAAAATCTGACTCTACTTCTGCCTCTATTTGCCAGAAACTGATAAAGCCAGTTGCCATAAACTTGTTTTTTTTATATTAAGCTTTTATACTCTCCTCTTTCATCCTAATAAAGAGAATTCTTAATTCTTTTCACTTTCTACCATCATAATAGTATTGTTTGCATACCTGAGATTATTGGTATTTTTTTTCCTGGCAACCTTAATTACTGCTTTTGATTCACCCAACCTGACATTTTACATGATGTATTCTGAATATGTTAAATAAATAAAATGACAATGTAAAGACTTCTCATGCTTCTTTTCCAGATTTAAACAATTGTGTCATGCTTGGTTCTATTTTTGACCCTTTTACAGGTTCCTTAGGAGACAAGTAAGATGATCTGGTATATATACATATATTTCTGTTTAACCAAAACTCCTTTTATTGGACTAGGGTTGTGGAAGACAAAAGGGAAAAATATAATCACTTGTAATCATTCTTTTCTGTGTCAAGCATTACTGAGAGAGCAGGAGCTATTCTTACCATGAGTTTCTCTAGTCAGCTGTCATTTGAATTTGTGTACTGTCAAATGAAAAGGAAAGAATTAAGATAATATCTACATGACTGATAAAAAAATAAATCACCTAATGCTAAGTTCCTTCGGTGTCCTAAGGGTGAAATTCCTCAAAAAAAAAAAAAAAAAGGTATTCATCCCTAATCTAGCACTTTGGCCTGATGGAAACTTTTGGAGAACCCTAATTAAGGACAACCTGGATCTAGGGAAAACCTGCACATTCATTGAAGAATCTTATTAGGAAAGACATCAATTCATTTGATACTAGATGTATTAGTCATACTGGTGAACTTGTTTGGGCCAATAAAGTACCTATCTAAAGCACAGAATTCTTTTAGAAAATTCTATGAAAAAATTGAAAAGCACTTCCAGGGCCAAGATGATAGAGTGAAAAAGGAACTCTCTACAGACCTCCCAAATTCACCTCTAACAACTAGAAAACTGCCTCAGAATTGATGTAGGAGCAGAGAAACATTTTACCAGCATAGCAGGAAAGATCTATCTCACTAGAGTGAAAGGGGAATGAGGTCCAAGATCAGAGCAGTAGCAGCAGCAGCCACCAGCCTCACAGAAGCACCATGAAGCAAGAATCAAAGCCTAGGGAAACCCACCAGGAAGGTACCACCTAAATCAGCAGCTCCCCTAGGCAACTGAGTAGTCCATGCAACAGAGCAGAACCCACACCAAGCCTACCCCCAGCACAAGCCACTAGTGAGGTCTGGTGACTACATTGTTGACCAGTAGTAAAGTCCCAATAATAGAACCACATCCCTGGGATCTGTCAGCAGAGAGACCGTGTTTCCATAGCAACCCAGCCATTGGACATCCTTCCTGGGGAAAAAAAGCAATAAAAACACTTCTCCAGGGTTAGAGACTAGAAAGACTCTGTTACCATAGCAACTCAGCAACAAGGCCCTACCCCTGGAGCAGGCCAATAGTTAAATCTCATACCTAGGGAAGCCAACAAGAGGTGTCCCGTCCCCCCTTTCCCTTCTCCTCCTCTCACCCGGTATAAGCCAGAAGGGAAGTGTGTCCTTCAGAGAAAACAAGCAACTAAACCATGAAAAGCAATAAAAGCTAACAGTGAGACCCAGAGCCCCACTTATAAAAACTTGGGATAGTGCAAGACCAGAGTCCAATTTTCACATAAAGACACCAAGTCATACACAAAAAAGGCAGAAACCAATGAAACCAAAATTATGAGGAAATCATACAGGCATGATCTCAATCTACTACATCAATCTTGCTATAATTTATTTTAAAATGTTTTTATTGATATTTTTTTGCTTCTTACATTATCATAACATTCCATATAAACCTCCCACCTGTCCTTAAGCACCATCCCACATAACAGTGTAATTTTTTTAGAGAGAAAAAAAAAATCAGCATAACTGATCAACACATTGAAAAAAAAAATCTGAAAACAAGGACAATGGATAATCCCTGTGCTCCACAAAGGGGCAATTTGAGATATCTTTTCATATCTCTGTTCAAATTTAACTTGATCTTTTATAATATTTTTGCATTTACTTTTAATTTTTTGATGTATCCACATTGTTCATATACATTGTTATAGTTACTATGTGTATTGTTTCCTTGGCTCTGCTTACTTCACTCTGCATCAGTTGATAACAGATTTTTCCATGCTTCAGTTTACCATATGTATAATTTCTTACAGTACGGTGGTATTCCATTAGATTTATATACCAGATTTGGTTAGCTATTATCAAACTGATGGGAATATACTTTGTTTCCAACTTTTGTTATCATAAAATGTGCTGCTATAAATATTTTAGAGCATATAAGTGGACTGTTTTCTTATGGATAGCTTACTAGAGATATAATGCTGGTAATTCAAAGGATATTATGACATCATTTTAACTTTCTAAAATTATGCTGCTTCATAGCCCACAAAAATATATTCATGTGCCAGTCTTTCAATAACTCTTGCAGTACTGACTGTTAACATTTTTGGTTTATTTTGCTGATTGGCATGCTGTGAGATAAAACCTCAGAGTTGTTGTTTTGATGTGTATTTGTCTTATTAATGATATGGAGCATTTTCACTGATTATGAGTGATTTGCTGTTCTTTTGACCATTTCTCTATTTAGGTGTTAGTTTTATACATATGATTTAATTATTCATATATCTTGAATACCAAGTCCTTATAAGAAAAAATTATTTTAAAATGACCCCTTATTTCACTACTTCCCTTCTCGTATTAATACCAATGTAGAAGTTTTTCTGTTTCAACTAATCAAAGTTATTTATTTTCTCTTTTTTCTATTTTCTCTTTTGTGGTTAAGAATAAATTCCTTATACATACCTGGGAGAGGTATGCAGTCTGTTTCTCTGCTGATTTTTTATAGCATCTTCTTTAATATTAAGATCATGTTTGACTATTGCGATAGGTAGTAGAAGATGTTGGTTTGAGCCTTATTTCTAATCTGTCTGCTTTCTAGTTTTTCCAGCAGTTTTTTTTTTCTTTTTAGAAAAAATCAAATAGAGTTTTCCCTTAGTTAACATGTTTCATACTTCATCAAGCACTAGGTTATTGAGCTCAATTGTTTCTGAATATTTCTTTTCTAATCTGTTCCGTTGATCTCTCTGTAATTTAACAAATATACATAGTTTTGATAACTGCTATTATGTAATATTGTTTGATGTCTAGAAATGTTATTATCCTTCATCCTTATTTCTTTTTATCTTTTTCTTGATATTTTAGATCTTGTGTTTTTCCAAATGAATTTTATTATTAATTTATCAAGTTTTGAAAAATATCCCCTTGGTAATTTGATTGGGATAGCATTAAAAGTGTAAATTAATTTGGATAGTATTGTAATTTTTATTATATTGTCATAGTATCTATGAGTGTTAACCATTTTTTCAGCATCTAGTTTGTTTTGTATTTCTTTAAGGATTACTTTGTAATTGAATATATAGAAATCTTTTGTGTACATTGGAAGGTTGATTTCCAAATATTTTATGCATTTTTGTAGTTATTTGGAATGGAATGCTCTTTCTATTATTGCTTATTATGTTTTTATTATTATTATATAAAAATGTTGATTTTGGAGGATTTATTTTGTATTCTGCAACTTTGTAGAACCTAGTAATTGTCTCAGTACCTTTTCTGATTTCCAAATAGCCATTATATTATCAATAACAGGAATAATTTTAGCTCTTCTTTTCCTATTATTAGTCTTTTAATTCCTTCCTTTTGTCTTGTTTCTACTGATAGCTTTTTCAGAATTATATCAAATAATAGGAAACAGAATGGGAATCTGTTTTGCTCCCAGGCTTACAGTATTTTAATTATGAAATTTTTATGAGGAGTTTTGTAAATGATGAATAGTAAAAGTAATGATAAAAAAATACATACATGCATATACATACATATACATGCTTTTATATGTTGTTGGAGTTTTTCAGTCATGTTTGACTATTTGTGACCCCATTTGGGGTTTTCTTGTCAAAAATACCATAGTAGTTTGCCATTTCCTTCTCCAATGTATTTATAGAAATTCACCCAAAAAGTTTGTATTTATATAAACATTATCTATATATATATCATTATGAATATGTGTGTATATTTATTTATATTGGGTTTTTAAATCTTTGCCAAGTATTTTATATGATCCTTTTTATGAGGTCATCTTATGTGAGCATCAGATCTACTGTGGACATTTTTATAGACACAATAGTAAGGCAGGCAAGTAGAGATTAAATAACTTGCTTAGGGTCATGTAGCTAGTTAACATCTCAGGCATCATTTGAATTGAGGTTTTACTAACTATTCCTGCCACAAGATATTCCAGATGCCTACAAAGTATTATTTAATTGCATTTCTTTGTCCATGGAGTAAAATGAGACACATAAGCTCAATGATATTAAGATATATTAATTTTAAAAATTCAATGATCTGGTTTTGTCTCAATATGTAGGCGCCTGGATTCTAATGCTCTGGTGTGTGACTGTGATCTAACATGGCTGGGACAGCTTTTAAAAGGCTATGCTCAGAATGGCCAAATTCTGGCCGCTGCAACCTGTGAATATCCTAGAACCCTTCAAGGGAGATCAGTTGCTTCCTTAATAGATGATGAATTCAACTGTGGTGAGTCCTTTTTATGCTGTCTTATAGCTTTCATGTACCCTCTTTCTTTAATATACCTATTAATAAATGTAACCTTGAATAACTGCTTACAGAAATATGTTGTTGAAATACTATTAGGCTGTTTTGTTTTTTTTTTAAGAGTAACTATAGTTTTTTGTTATCATATACTTTATTTCCTTTAAAGGAAATCTTTAAGATCATAGAATTTTTTTTTGAGCAGAAAAAAAAAAAGGTTTTGCAACATCTCTTCCAACAGCGTCATTTTACAGATAAGAAAAATCACATCACAGAAAATTAATATGATTTAGCCAAGACAGGAAAGGTGGGTTCAGACCTGAGGTCTTCCAACCCCCAATTTACTGTGCTATTCACAGTACTTCATTGTCAATTAGAATAAATAATGATTTTAATGTTCATTTTAAATTATGAAGTATAAAATTTTGAGACAAATTATGATTTTATATTGATATAATGATAGTTATGGAATTTATGTTTTAAGTCTTGACAGCCTAAAAACATATGAATCCTAAAATTTTATAGCATTATAGGCTATTGTCTATTATCATTTCACTAGGTTTAAAGTCTGGAAATTCATAGTCAATATGAATGCTGAAATTAAAGTAATTATATGGTATAAAATATTGATGTAATGATGGAAAAATCTTAAAATGCTCAGGACATTGACATTGTAAAACGATAGTTTTGACCATATTTATTAGGAAAAAGTTAAGATTTTGCCATGAATAAAAAGAGAGAGTTTTTTGGGGAAAGAAACAGTTTACAACAGAAGAATGTCTAATTCTACATGGTTGATCTTATTTTTTTGTCATATATGATTTATATATTGTCATATTCCTTTAGAACTTACAATGACTATTACCTATTGGATCTGTGACTAATCATAGGTCAATCAAAGAAACCAGACACACAATAGAAAGTCAAATTATGTGTACTCTAGAAAAGTCTTTTATTAAATTACTACTCTATAGCTAATAGTGGTGTAGAAAGCAACTTTAGGATCTTGAAGGCCAGGTATGCCTGAAGTGAGCAAATTTTTGCGTATTTTATCAAAATTAAAAGGTTTGACATTTGGTTCCAGGTTTGGGCAATATGTCTGATATTTGAGGACCAAACAAAGGTGAGAATTATCAATTTGGCCATGAGATAGTGCATTTTTTTTTTTTTTGGTCATAGCAACTCTGCAACTTTTAAAGACCATTAACTAAATCAAAGAGAGATTATACTCTAACTTGATGGAGGGAGTAGCTATCCTGGAGAATTTCCAATTCTTCAAAGTATTGGAGCATAACGATGTTGCTACTTGTGACCAAATAGTAATTCAAATAAGAACATTTAGCAAATTCATTAATTGTATTTAAACTTAAAATTCTATTTTTATGAAGATTACTTTTAAATTAATATTAAATAAAACATTTTTCTTTACTAATTAGTAAATAGAAATGCAGTTGATTTTTTAGTAGTTACTTTCTTAAATTTTCACTTGCTCTATTTAAGATAAGTGAACCATAATATTCCTCTTTTGACAACTTGAGTCAAGCCATTGAAGGTACAACTGATTAACCTTATGATAGTAGTTTAAGGAGTATAGGGATTCATTTCCTATTATGGACATTTGTTCTTTTTTGTTTTTTTTAACTCTAAATGTAATATAAACCTAAACATGAAAACATATTAAAAGGAACACAAAGTGAAAGCATATTTATACTTTAAAAGTGTTTTGAACTTCATAGGAATGCCCTGTGTGTTTCTTTTTTTTTCTTTTAAAAAATAAATTTTTATTGATATCTTTTATATCTTTACGTCATCATGGCATCAAACATTCCTCCTTCTTCCCTTCCCAGAGATTCCTTCATCTTGTATAATAAATAAGAAGTTTTTTTTAAGAGAGGAAAACAATATCAGGCCAATTGATCAATAAATTGAAAAAGTTTGAAAATATGTTCCATGGGTAACATTTTTGCATCTATCATCTTCAGAAAAGATGGATTGGGGGGTATCTTCTTATAATAAAACTCATTCAAGCTTTCTAGGATCCTCTTGCCTCCTACCTCTATCCCTACTCACCCTTCCCTTCTGTTCACTCTCCTCCTCAGCACAGGAGAAAACCCAGATGACCATAATTCTCACTCATAAAATGCTCCCCAGCTTCCAGTATTTAGTGAGCTGAGATCCAATTCCAGGAGTCTCAGCACATTTTTTTTTTTTTTTTTTTTTTTGCTTAAGAGCAAAGGTTCTTCTCTCATATATATGACGTTTATAGCATGCCTGAGTTCAGAGTCAACCTCTTCTCCCCCCACCCCTTATTCTGTGTATTTCTTTTAAATGTGGCAAACTGGAAAAAGTGGTGGTTTTGGATTTGGCTTCATTGAATTCATGTGCTGGCTTTGCCTCTTTCTATGTGACCTTGGGAAAATGATTTAACTTTTCTGAGTCTCAGTTTCTTTATCTGTAAAATGAGGCGATTGGATGAAATGTCTAAGGTCATTTATAGTTACAAATCTATTATAGGAAAATTCATGGTTTCCATATACTGAAAGATACTGGCTCTTTTCTGGCTTATTTTATAGATGAGTAAACTAAGGCAAACAAGATTAAGTGATTTGCACAGAGCCACGTCATAAGTATTTGATACCAGATTTGATTTCAGCAAGATGAATCCAGCCTGTATTCCTATCCATTGCTCCATCTAGCTGCTCAGATAAAATACATAGTACTTATGTTAGAGTCCTCATAGATAAGGTTTGTCCCTTGGGATAGTAGAAGAACACAAGATGAAGAGTAGGAGGACCTGAATTCAAATGCTACTTCTGTTGCTTACTGCCTTTGTTACCTTAGACATCTCACTTTATTTCCCTGGTCATCAGTTTTCTCAGTTCTAAAATGAAGAGTTGGGATAGAAAGTCTACTTAGTGCTAGATTTATAGTTATTTGATGTGCCTACATTTGTTATTTCTATCTTCATAGCATTTCTCTCATATGCTCCCTCTTTTTCACTGATTCTGATTCCACTCTGGTTTAGGAACTCATCACTTATTTATTACCAGCTTGTTGTTCTCTCTTGTGTTTTTCTGCACCTCTCAGTTGTCAGACTGTTCTTTATAAAACAAATGTCTGATTACAACAACCACTACCCACACTCAATAAACTCCAATGGCTTCCTATTGCCTGCAAGATCAAAATTAAATCCCCTTTTTGGCCTTTAAAGTCTCCCATAAGCTGGCCTTTACATACGGTGCCATGACTTTACACTTTACACTTCCACCTATTCCCATGTTTGATTGACTCACAATAGCCTTTTTGCTGTTCCTTTCATGTCTCTATATCCCAACTTTTAGTGTTTTCACTGTCTTGTTTCCCATTTTGGAACTCTTTCCCTCCTTTTTTCCCCCTACCTTCTTAATTTTTGTGCCCTTCCTCTAAAATTATTTCAAATTTGCCCTTTATATACCCTTTTGTACATTGTTGCTTGTTGGATGTTGTTTCCCCTATTAGACTGTGAAGTTTTTGAGAGCAAGGAATGGTTTTTTTTAAACAGGTTTTCTTTTTCTTTTCTCTTTTTGCCTTTCTTTGTATCTCTAGTGCTTAGCATGGTGCCTGACAAATAATAGGAGCTACATAAATCCTAATTGACTGACTACTTCTCTCCCTTTTTTCTAAACAAAATAATCAACTCATGATTACTAAAGATTTTTTATACATCCTTGCCAAATATAGCCAAGTGAAATGCCAGGGAAACACTAGATGTAACTTGAATTTGGGACACTGTAAAGAATAAAGAGAAAATATGAGTTTTGTTGTAAAAAATAAAATACCTATGTGAAAAATGGCTTCTTCCAAATTTAATTAAGTACAATATAGGACTTTTTGGAAGAATCTTAAACATGCTTTATTACAATTAAATTTAAAATGCTTCCATGCTTCTAGCGTTCAAATTTTAGTCTATGGAAAGGGAACATTAGCTTGCATTGGTATGCATTTTTGTTCATCTAGATTTAAGGATTAGCCTATGAAACCTCAAGTAAAATGCATAAACTTGGTGGTTATAAAGTTAATTGTCCAGGAATCGTGCATGTAAAAATGCAAGTTTAATCTAGCTAGTTGGTTTGAAAAATTGACCCATAAAACCTAAATCTTCCCATAAATACAGTTGCTTTGAACTTTTAGAAATTAGAGCACTCAGAAAGCTTGACTTAAAATGCGGTACTGCAGATATTTTTCATGGGGTGAATTGCAAGCAAAAATGTTTCTAACTACCAAACAGAAAATACAATTGAGGTGTCTTTAAGTATGCAAAATGGTGATAAAGGATTGGGTGATGTTTTGTGAATTTCTTGTTAGCTGATGAAACCTTATATAAACTTCTGCTTTCACATAAGCCTCACTTGCCAAAAGAACTCTGAATTTTTCCTCCAGCTCCTTTTCAACAGCCTCTGTAACATATGGTGAAATACTAATCTTTTAAGACTTCTCCTAAGTCAAATTATTTCTTTTATTACAGAGATACCTCGAATTACCTTTGAGCCCCAAGATGTGGATGTCACTTCAGGGAACACTGTCTATTTTACTTGCCGAGCAGAAGGAAACCCCAAACCCAAGATCATTTGGCTTCATAACAAGTAAATGTCATATAAAAATTCTTATGTATGTACAGTAATCAGATTTCAGATGTCAGTGGCCTGAAGCTCTTTAATTACATCTTTGACCATGAGAAATAAATGTGGTATAATAGAAAAATATCTGAGGAACTTGTTGATAGGCATGGTCTTTAGCTCTGTTTTTACCTTGAAGGCTTAAGCTAGTCATAGTGTTTTTTAAAGCAGGACATATTTTGAGAAAAGAATGATAAATATATATGATTAGGGAAATGATGAAAATACTTTTGTTTAATTCTTAGAAAGAGAAAATATTGAATGGAATAATTCATTTTGATCTTAATTTAATTGGGTAAAAAATGCTATTCTTTCATAGGTTTCAGGCTTAAGCAAAACTTTGAGATTGGGTCACATAATGTCAGAATACCTGGTTTATATTATTTATATTTAATATTATAATATTTTAGACTAATGTGTAGACCTATATTCACAGTGAAGCACTTATTGTCTCTATAATTTTCTGTAATATATCACAAATTGCTCTATGTTTAGATAGATGGGGTTAAATTGACCTTTAGACGCACCATCCCAGGATGAACCCAAGGAAACTTTTAGGTAGTACAAGATATGTGTGTGAGGAAAGAATTTAATGCAATAAACTCCAAATTATCTTATGTTTCTCTACTCATTCCTTGGCAGTGGCAGGGAGACAGGAAGCTAGTCCATTAGATGACAAGGACTGGCAATTTCAGGCTTGCCTTTTTTTTTTTTTTTTTTTTTTCTTGGACAGGTTTATCTGGCAAGTAGTTTACTCTGTCTCTAGATTTCCTATGAGGGGGTTGCAGTGAACTAACCTCCCACTGAAAAATGAAACATATATACAAAAAAGGGATAGTGTTAGGAAAATTAGGAAAGGAGAAAACACCAAAAACTGGGAGAAGAATGAAGATCAGGTAAGGTTTCTCAGATGATGCCAGAGCTGAGTCTTGAAGGAAGACTGAAATTCTGAGAGGTAGGCATAAGGCAGGAATGACATAGGCATAGAGGGGTGAACTGCAAGATATGAAGTTTTAGGAACTGATAGTTTTCCAGTATGGCTGGAGTATAGAATTTGCAAGTGAGAATAATATGAAATAAGTCTAGGTAGGAAAATAGGAGCTATGTTATCAACTAGGGAGAGGAGAGGATAGACTTAAATCAAGCTAGAGAGAAATGTCAAGCTAATAGATAGTGAAAACTTTTGATAGAGGGGGGTTGATATGACCCTGGATTGATGTTAAGAAGGATACTTTGCCAGTTGTTTGTAAAATGGATTAGGGATAAGAAATGGAGATGGAAATAGAGGTTAGATATGGGAAGTGGAGAGATCAATTGGGAGATATTCAGGAAAGAATTATAAAAACCCAAACTAGAATCATGACCATGAATGCAGAAAGAAAAAATTTGAGACATGTGTAAGAGTAAAGTCATCAGGAACTGGGAACTGATTGGTTATGGAGGCAACATAGGAGAAGGGATATGGGATGAGTTCAAGATTGCAAGTCTGAGTAATTGGAGTAGTGTCTTCAGTAGAAATAGAAAACATTTTTGGTAGAATATAATTTAATGGGTCATTGAATCAACACTAGCAGGAAAGGTAATGATTCAAATAATTTTCTGTAAGAGTTAGAGAGAAGTTCAACTCATATTTTTGTCTCTAGTCTTTTCAGAAGGGGAGAAAGATGCTCAAGCTTCTCCTATCACTCCTAAACTGTGATACTCAGAGAAGAATATCATTCACTCTATGTGCTATGACCATAGTAGCATTCAGTGACATGATCTCTCTTATAGAATCTATACTTCACTCTTAATTCAGCAAAAGATCACATTAATGTTTTCTACATCTATGCTACAATGTTAAATAACTTTGAGCTAACAATTTTAGCTACTAGTTCGCTAAGAACTCCAGGATTAAGAAGCATAAAACCTTATCCTTAAAATCTCCTTGTCCTAAATTTTAGGTTCAAGATATTCTGTTAAACTTCATCTTGTTCCCAGAATTTAGACATTTTTATATCTTAGATGTCAGCTAACAATTACATTGGTACTTCTAATTTTTCTTACTTGTAGATTTAATCAGTATGTAATTTCTTATTCTTGTTTCTCTTACATTTATTTTCTCTTGTTCTATCTATTATAGCCCTTTCAGTTTAAAAATTATTCTCCATATTTGAGAAAACAAGCAAAATGGACAGCCTTCCTTTCTATCTGTCATCCACTAATATTTTCCAAACTATTTCAAGCAATGAGCCTTTTCATTTTTCTTCTTGCCTCCTGATATTTTGTTGTCATTGACTTTTAAAGAAAATATTTGAGTGAATTCTAGGGTTTTATTTTTCTGATAATGTTTCCTTCTCTCTTCCCCTAAATTATCCTTTTTAGATATTTTTGTATTTATGTTTATTGCATTACATAAGGAAGAGCTTTAGATTCTTTCCCCTTACAAATCCTTATGTATTAAGGCCAATTAAATTTCTTTTAAAAAAAATTGAGTTCTTTTGAGAGTAACAAGAAAAACCATCACAGTTTCATATAGTATTTTAACATTTGCAAAATACTTAATACATATTATTTCATTTGATGCTCACAATAACCATGTATAGTAGGTGAAATTATTACTTTCATTTACATTTATATTTCATTTCATTTTACAGATAAGGAAACAGAGGCCAAGAAACTTTTAATGGATTTTCCAGAATCATTCAGCTAGTATATGTTTGATGCTGCATTTGAAATCAGAGTTTTTAGATTCCAAGTATTTAGCTCTGTCCATTGCACCACGTATACGACAATATTGATTGCCTTTCTGTTTTCCTCCTTGTCTAGCTTCTTCTGTCATAGAGCTTTGTTCTCAAGAGCCTTTAAGATCACTGGAAGTTTCCTCCATGATAAAATCCCATGTTAAGGAATTTATACCTATTTTTTCTCCTGAAAAAAAGTTTATGATACTTGCTATATTTGACTAGGGCCTTTCATAAACTCTAAAACCACAGAGCCATTTTTCTTCTAGATTGTTTATCATGTCACTTGCTAGTTTGTCCTCATTATTAAAATTAAGACTTCTCCTTACTGTTTCTTCTGTTTTCTGGAAGGCAATATAAATGACAACAGATATATGCCATTAATTGATTGTTTCAATTTTATGAGACAGACAATCCAGCAGATTCTATTTAACTGATAACTATTAAGCACTTTCTGTACACAGAAGATTATGCCCTGGGAGAGATACAATTTAAATAAGAAAAAGTCTTAATCCTCATGTATTTACACTCTAATACAAATAAAAACACATATTTGTAATTATTATACACATTAAACTATAAATTCCTCTAGAGTTTCTGAATTTCCAGTGCTTAGCACATTGTCTGGCATATATTTGGTAAGCATTTAATAAATGGTAACTGACTAATAATACATAAATGTCTTATAGATGAGTAAAACAAACTGCCATATTGAACACTGCCAAAATAGTGAAGTTAGGAGAAAGACTGGATTTGCATGTGAGGAGGAGTAGGGATGGAGCAGGGTTTAAACTTGCTGAATCTGGGATGCTAATAGGCCATCTATGAAAAGAGGTTCTATGAGGCTCAGTTAGAAATATGTGATTCCAGACCCTTGACATCTGGTCAGAAGATTTCAATTTGACAATTATTTCTTTAGTAATGTTTGGAAATGTTAGTAAATGGAAATGTTAATAAAGGTTTGGAAAGGTTGAGCTAGAGATGCATGAAAGAAGACATAATTGAAAAAACAATGTTCTGAGGGAACCAGCAGAAAGTAGGATTGAGTATGAGGAGAGGAAGTAGCTTTAATGAGGAATAAGATGATCTTTTCAACTATGTAAACAAAAATACAAGAATTGGTAGAAGAGAAATGAGGAATTTACCTATGTGACCTCAATTTTTTCAGTCAATATGAGGCTAAGCAGAGTAGTAATTAGGATGACATGCCTTTGTGGGTAGAAATGTAATGGGCATTGAAAGTATTTTTACTTTTTCAGCAAGTAGAAAGAGTTGAGCATCTAATTAACAAGAATAATTAGATAAAATGGTAAGCTATCAAGATTTACTTTCTCCTCCTTTTCTCCCATATTTTACCATGATCAGCTGCTCCTTGGTCTAATCATACCCTTCCTTTACCTTCAAATTATATCCTCTGGGGTATTCTTGGATTTTTCTTTATCCCTTCCATAGGAAAGGCTCTAGGTTCTTTCCACTCTACAACTCTTTCTGTACCAAGGTCAACTAAATATGTTTTTTTAAAAATTTTGAATTTATCTTTCATTCTTCTTGCCTTAGAGCATATTCAGAGTTGTTTGCCTTAAGTACCAGAATTGCTAGTTCAACTCTCAGCTATGTATCCTGTGGTAAGAGTTGATCTCAAGGATATAATTAGTGGTTAGAGAACAGGTTTGAAATAACTTTGTGGGGGTCTATGAGAAGAGAGTAGAAACTTGGACAAACTACAGGGAAGACATGAGATGCCATATATTAGTTCATTAAATCAGTTCCCTTTTGTGATTTGTAATAATTTCTGTGGCTTTACAATCCATCAGAGGCAAATAGGTATACCCAAAGGCAACTATGAATGGTGAATTCTCTAAAGCTAACTATATGCAGTATTCATTTTGAAGAATGCCATCTTGGGCATCTAGATTGTTTTGTCCTGTTGTGGTTGTGTAATATAGCCCTGAAGGAACTATTTCATTTTCTGGTTTCCTCCTGTCTGCCTATTGGCCCTATTTCGATTGCCACCATTCCTCCTCTGAGATTGTATCCGTGGCTCTAATTCTTTCTTCTTTTACTTGCTCCTGTCATTCTTCACTTATCTGTGTCTGGATGATTGAAGTCTCCTGTCACAATCCTCCCATCTTTAGACCAGATTAATTATTTGTAACATGAAACCCAAGTCATCTGCCTTCTTCTCAGCATTCCTTTCTACACAACAGAAACCTTTAGATGAATTTGGAATGAGAGAAGGTGAACTAGTTAAGTGAGGGAAGGTTGTGAAGTTGCTTCATTTTCTAAATGGATACTGCTCTGGAATGCAGAGCTGAAACTGCTTTCCTTTCTAGTTTTTGCTGACTTGCAGGCTGCATTCATTATAAATATACAACAAAAAATAACCCGATTTTGAAAGCAAAGCAATTTGTGTCCCTCAGGTAATGAAAAGCTGAAATTAAGTCTTGGACTTTCACATTCTTAAGTAAATCAAAATATTAACCCAGAGTTAATAATTGACTAAAATAATAATATACCTGAGAATTTCCGGGCTTTTCATGTGGATAATTAAAAAAAAATTTTTAAATAAAAATTTGAGTGAAATTTATTTTCAGCCATTCATTGGACATGAAAGATAATTCTCGACTGAATTTACTAGAAGATGGAACACTCATGATCCTGAACACAAGAGAGTCAGACCAAGGTGTATATCAATGTATGGCCAAGAATTCTGCTGGGGAAGTTAAGACACAGAATGCCATTCTCAGATATACCAGTCTTCCAAGTAAAGTTTTGTTTTCTTCTTCTTCCTTCTTTTTAGTATAAATATATCACATGATTCTGTTGTTATTTAAAATAGAACTGGACTCTTTATCACTAATTTATAATGTATGACTACAAAGGTACAACTATTAATAGTTACAATTTTAAAATGTTCTTTATTGATAAATCAGACTAACTAATATTTTTCTTTTTTCCTCTTGACATTTGTCTTCTTTTATTTCCTTTATTAATTTAAAAAAAATATCTTGTAACTTCTGGTTGGAGAATACTATTGATTAGACAATTACAAGGTTTTCCATATATGTCAGTTCTTATTTTATTAGATTTAAAAGCTTGAAAAATTAGCTGCTTACATTATTGCCACTTTGGCATTAATTATTTTTAGTTAATCTGTAGAAAACTAAGAACAATTCCTAGGATTCATATGTTTCATTATGGTTTTGTGGAAAAGAAATGTTTCTGTTTGACCACAAACTATCATCATTTGGTTTCTATATATTTTAATAGTGTTAATTAGAAGTTTTTTTTTAAACCTCTCAAATAAAAATATGCGAGATAGAATTCTCTTTCTGTTCTTACTCAGGTACCATCTTCTCCATGAAGCATTTTTTTTTAATGATCCCTCACATTGCTAGTCCTATCCTCTCAAAACTACCATGTACATACATCCTTTTGTTGATGAATAATTATTAGCTTTATAGTCTATATGTATTCCATGTACTATTTCCCCCATTAAAATGTTCCCACTCCTTGAAGAAAGGATTGTTCTATTTTTGTATTGAGATCTCTGATATCTAGCATAGTGCTTAGAAAATAGTAGGTGTTTAATAAATACTTCTTGATTGACCAAAGATAATAAAATATTTGCAACTATGTAAACTATGCTAATGGATAAGCTCCTAATGAATTGTGCCCATATAACTCAAAGTAATATTATGTAGCTTAATAGGTTAAAATTTGTCATTTATAGAGATGGTTCTTGACTACATATTGAAATATAATTCAATTCTTCTTCAATACTTTTCTTTTTAAATTAAGATCATTTTAGGGCAAGCATTATTGACCTTTTTGCATCATGGAGATTTTGAGTATCTGGTTAAAACTTTTCTTGGAATAATGTATTAAATGCATAAGATAAAATAGATAGGATTACAAAATATCATTTGTTATAGGAGAAATTTTATATTTATCCACAGAATTAGTAAAGGAAGAAGAAGATTATGTAAGATACCTTTATCATAGAGATAGAGATTATTCTGTACAGTCTGCAGCTCCTGGTGATACCATGCCAATCATTCCCAATATTGGAAATTCTTAATTCATATGTAGGCTTTTTCCAATAGTAAGATTTTAGAATTCTAGAATTGCAGAATTGGAAGAAAACTCAAAAGTCATTGAGTCCAGTCTTTACCTAAAGTATTAATCTCATCTGAAATAGATGGTGTTCTAAAAATGTAGCTAGCATCACAGATTGTCTTTGAAGTACTTGTTGTACACTACTCAGAAAGAAAAAAAATATCCTCCAGGGATTTTGAAGATATTCATTTTAAAGATCTTTTCTTTAAAATTATTCTTTATATCATGCTTGCTATTTGACAATTGGTTATTTTGGTACTCAAGATGTTTGGCCTGATCAGCACTAATGAGTTTGTGAGTTTTGAATCTTATAGACTTCAGTGGTTCAAAACTGCATGTTTTGCTTGCAAACAAATGCATGAAAATGCCTTCTTAACATGAGCTTACTGAGGTTATCTTCTTTCTTGTTTTTGTTCACAGCCAAGCCCAGTTTTGTAATCCAACCTCAGGACACAGAGGTTCTCATTGGCACCAGTGCTACTTTAGAATGCATGGCCACAGGTCATCCCCAACCCCACATTGTTTGGACCAGGGGAAAAGATGAGGCTTTGGATGAATCCAAATACATCATCACTTCTGGAGGATTGTTTATTCAGAATATCACATTGCAGGACCATGGTCAGTTCACCTGTCATGCTAGTAATCCACAAGGTTCTATTCAATCAATGGCAGCTCTTATTGTGCAAGGTATGTAGAGCAGAAGGTCTTCACAAAACATGTTCTGGCTGTCATTCTCAAAGTAAAAAATGTAGAAACATTGGTCTAAAGGTTGAAAGGACAAATCAAAACTCCTTGTTTTACAGATGAGGGATATAATGCTTTATATTCATCATCTCATTTGAGTCTTACAGTAGGCAAGACAACAGGTATTATTGTCTCTATTTCAGAGGAGAGAAATGAAGCAGAAGAATGTTCAATAGCTTTCCTATAAAAGAGACTTTTCCCTTAGCAATAAGTTTTGGCAGTTTTGATCAACAGGCAATCACAACGTTGTGAGACTTGTGTGAGAACCAAGTTTATTTCAAGAGAATTGAATATGCACATGGAATCCACAGAGTTCGAAGTCTTTATTAAATTTTACATTTTTAAAATAGCAGGACAAAAGGGAATACCAGAAACAAGGGGTTGCCATGATAGGGAGGGGGTAATGGTGCATCAAAGGTAGGGAAAAAAGACAAGACTACTTCCCACAGAGCAAAGTAATGGTAAAAACCTTATTCTTTTCCCTTGGGAACTGCTAGATTATGAACATAGGAGGGTCTGCTTATCTGCAGTGGACCTCAGCTGCTTGAGAATTATCACAACCTGTCACAGATTGCCTAGTGCCTATCTTGCCTCCCAAGGGAGACTTTAGCTTGGCGTATAACAACAAATTATGTCACTCCAGGAGAAGCTTCTTCCTTGACACATTTGGGGCCTCTTGCATATTCTGCATCCAGTGTTTTTGGAAAACATGCCAACTCAAAAAGACAAATTCAGAGGACTCTTTTAGCACCCCTTAACAAATCTGTATTAATATATTAATGATATCAAGCTTTAATTTTTTTAATCAGTTATACCATTTTTGTTTTTGTTTTTTTCCTTCTGGTCTGTTATCTTTTATATGATAAAACATAAATATTTTTTTCATGATTGTAGTTGTATAACCTATATCAAATTGTTTACTGTCTCAGGAAAGAGAAAGACAAGGCAAAGAAGTAGAGAATTTGGAGCTCAAAATTTAAGAAAAAGAATGTTAAAAATTGTTATTACATGTAAATGGGAAAAACAAAATATTAATAAAATCAATTATACCAGTGATACAGTGGTAGGGGAAAAAAAGTTACAAAAATTTTTTTTTCTTTGATATAAAATAATTAAAATGTCACAAAATGTGAAACTTTCCAAATAATGACTATTCTTTAGAAATAGTGGAATAAGATAAAGTTGACAATAATAACTCATAAATTCATATAGTATTTTATTTAGCAGGGTCCCTCCCAGTCCCCATCCTTCTCATGGAACATATTCAGAGTGATCCTTAGGTGCAGTACTTGGTTTTATTGCAGCTGTAAAGGGAAGGTGCAATGGGATGACCACTTTGGTGCTACAACTTCATTCTTAAATAAAGAACTCTTTCAGTACTGGGCTACTACAGGATCACAAGTAGGTCACGTGGTCTCCACAAATTGAAATGTAATGTAACTTCAAGCAACTCTGTTTCTCCTCCATGCTTTTCACTATGAGACTCCAGTGAGGTAGGCACGCCAAGTATTATTATTCTCATTTTATAGATGAGGAAATGGAAGATTAGAGGGGCCAAGTTAGTGTCTTATTCAAGTCTCCAAAGTGAGGAAATAATATACTTACGTGTTTTGATTACAAATTCAATACACTTTTCACTGTCATGCTGCCTTTCAAATAAACTAAAATGGCATGAGTGTTTTTTGAACTTTCAAACTGCTTTGGGCCTGCTTTCTTGAAATGGTTTTATTGATTTACATAAATTTCCATTTTATTGATTACTTTATTTATGACTTATTGTAATTTGTTTGATTGGAAATGTATTATCTTTCCCCATCCCCACCCCCTTTTCCATCACTTTGTTTATTTCACAATCACCTACTTCTTTTATTTTGGCAACTTGTAATGACTTGGCTCACAGTCATTCTGTTTAGTTGGCATGTGCGCTATTATTATATTCAATTCTGAAATGATTTATGTTATCTGTTGTCAAGAACAATACTTGATTACATTATATTATAAGGATTATATAATCTATCCCTACAAATTCAAGGTGAGCAAATAAGGCAGACAAAACACTACCTGCCCTGCCTACTTGAAAATACTGGGTGAATTGTAAAGAAGATAATAGATTAGATATGTTGTTGTTATTATTATTTTTTTTATTATAGCACCAGTGTTTTCCTTTGAGCTAAATGATCTGCTATGGAAATCACCATCTGTGGCTATTTAGTATAAGTTTGAGGTTTGTTTGTTTGTTTGTTTGGTTTTTATTCTGCTTAAATGAATTCATTAAATCATCCAACTGGTTTGCTAAAAGGGAGTTTCTATCATTTGGTTGTTGAAATGGACTATATACTTAAAGATATTACTCGTTATCAACCTTTCAACAGGTGTTATTTAAATTTGTGCTAGATCTTTAATATCCACTTTTTCTAAGATCACAATCAAAGTTACATAGACTCCTCTCTAAAATGGCAAAGGAAAATGATAAATAAAAATGGAAAACAAGTCCCCCAGTGAGCAACATAAATCATTGTATAAGGCAGACGCTTAGTTTATAAGGCATACTGTAATTAATGCTGTAAATCAAAAAAGCTTTTTTTTTTTTTTTTTTTTTTTTTTTTTTTTTTTTAACTAGGCATTCCAGGAATGAATAGCTAGAAGGGCTCACTCTTGATTGATTTTAGTAAAATAACAAAACACTTTATGTTATAGATATAAACATGTACATAATAACTGACTCCTCAGTGAAAATAGTTCATTTTAGGCAACTTCATAAAATAATGACTGTGCATTCAGCATTTCTAGTCTGATTGCAGTTCCTGTAATTTTTCAATAGCTGATCCAGTGACTTAATTTAATTTCTAAGTTCTACTTTGTGTGGCCTATTAGTAAGCAAGTTCAAATTAATATTTTAGAGAATTTTTTTCTATTAGAATATTTAGAATTAGTATTCTAAAAATCTGGTATTTAAAATGTTAGACATAAATAATCTAAAGTTATTCTTCATTGGATTTTCTTTTTTTTCTGAATTATCTTTCTCATAAAAACACATACATACTATTTCCCTCTAGAAAAATGTATCCATATTTTAAAATTGTGAAGTAACTACCTTGGTTTGCTTCTAAAAACCTAGTCAAATGTTAGGAGTAAGAAATACCAATCCAATATTATGGTAGCATGTCATAAAGTTTATTGTTGTCTTTGGATATGTGATAAAACCTACTCTTCCAATTCCTTCATTTATTTCTGCAAGTAAGAATCTTGTGATCATCTTCCAATTTAGTTGTAACTTCTTTCTGTTATCTGACAGCATGCATAGTGATAATAATATAATTCCTGTAATAGTATGTATACTTTTTTGATCATTAGCTAGGGAATTCACATTTAGCATCAATAACTAAGTTAAAGTTTATAGACATTGTCACAATTTTATGATTTTTGGCTTCTTTTCTGTTTTCTACCACTGACTGTCACCATTTCAGTAGAGGTAGCTGAGCCTGCCTCACATTATTGAAGATTATTTTCTGCTTGATAATTTGTAGGATTTAATATGATTCCACAAATATTTGTTTTTCAAACTCCCCAAAGCTTATACTTACTGTCTCTCATGTGTTGCTGCTGATATGGACATAAGTGGGGTCTCTCCCAAGATTTTTATTAATTCAGCTATACCCATAGAGAAAGCTAGATGGCACTAGAGCAAAACACTAATACTGGAGTTAGGAAGGTTTGAATTCAAATGTAGTCTCAGACATTTAATAGCTGTGTGATCCTGAGCAAGGCTTTTTTTTTTTTTTTTTTTTGACTCAGTTTCTTCAACTTTTAAATGAGAACAATAATAGTACATACCTCCTGGGATGTTGTGAAGAATATATAAGAGAATATTTATGATATGATTAGCATAGCCTCTGGCAAATTGTTGGAAATTAATAAATTCTTTATTAAACTTGAACAAGTTCAGGTAAATGCTACAATTAATCTGAATAAATTTTCAATTTATTTTTGCAGATTGGAAATCTCTAAATATAACAAATCACAGCTTTATTTTTTGATTATCCAATTTTAAGAAAGTGATAGAAAAATGTTAGTTATGCATACTAGATTTTAAAATGTATTGTTTTTAGATTTTTTTTTCAGATTTTTAGTTTTAAACCTTTACCAACACAACTCTGGACAAAGTCTCTTAAATTTTCAGAGCCGTAATTTTAATATATTTATAGAAACAATACATTTCCTACTCACCTAACATCATTATTGTGAATATAATATATAATATGTTGTGACAATATATGTGAAGGTATTTTTAAAGCATAAAATATTTTAAAATGTTCAATTAACTTTATTCTTTTGATTCATTGAATAATAATAGCTAGTAAATATCCAACTCTTTAAGTTTTGGGAAGCCTGTTATAAATATTGTCTAACTTAGTCCTCACAATAATCCTGAGAATCAGAAATTATTTTTTATTTACATTTAACAGATGAGGAAACTGAGACAAAAAAGGCTAAATAGCTTTGTTTAGCATCATACAGATAATAAGTAGCTGAGGCAAGATTTTAATTTGGGGCTTCCTAATTCCAAATCCAATATAAAATCTCCTACACCAACTAGCTGCCTTGTTTCAGCATAGCTGTATTGGTTATGAAGTATAACTTATCTGTTTATTAAGTAAATTAGTTAATACCCATTTGTTAAACAATTCTATATAAAAGATTGTATAGTGAGATAAGTTAGATATTCTTGATCTCATGGTGCTTACAGGCAAGTAGAATAAAATAATAAAATAGAAAGTTGAATTAAATGATAAAAATGTAAAAATAATAGTGTCTGTTTCTACTTTTAAGAGCCTAATTATTATTGCATACTTTTATGCTCTTTGATAAAGAAAAAACACTATGGTATTTAATTCTTCAAAATGTCTGGTGTGTTTAAATAGGGTTTTCACTAGGTTGTAATGAACACAAATTCTGAGGGTGTTATCATAACACTACTATGACAACTAAGGATAATAATAGTGTGAGATACAGCCGGGATCATACAAAAATATTTTTGCAAATATATAGATATATGTATTATTATAGTTGTTGTCATTTCTACTTGTGCCTCCACACAGTCACGAATACATTTTTTTTCAGTTATTTCTTTTGAATGACTATCTAGCAAGACTGAAAATTTTTTTCTCTTTAAAAAACAAAACAAATGATAATCTGGAGATTAGAAGGCATATTCAAACTCTCTTTTACATTATTTCTCCTTTATTATTTAGCTCCTCCACAGTTTACAGTAATTCCCACGGATGAAACAGTTCTAGAAGGACATACTGTAGAATTTCCCTGTGAAGCTGATGGCAATCCATCTCCCATAATTGCTTGGACAAAAGCAGGTATGTAGTATTTCTCAAAGAGAGTTCTGGATGAAAATATTATGTCCTTTTGGGAACAGCTCCTAGAATTGACTTAAGTAAACTTTTATGTTGAAAAGCATACACTTTACATTAAAATATGGTTGCAGAAAATTATTTTTAATAAAAAATTTCAATGACATCTCTAATCTGAGTTTCTGCATCTTAGTTTCTATTTCTAGAACATGAGAGTTGGAGTAGACAATGTCTAAGTCCTCCTCCAAGCTTTACCATTCTGTGGTTTTATAGCTGGTAATACAGTTTGAAACTATTTTAAATTTAGGATATTTAATTTTTACTACCTTAGATCAAAACAAAGTCTTTTCTGTCAATATACCATGGAGAACTTTACTTTGATAAAAAAAAATAAATGCACAAAGCTTCTCAGCTACTCAAACCCTTACATCTATAAATGTTTCATTGTAATAATATAGTATATATGTAGAAAAAAAACTTAAGGGATTGTGGAATTTCCCATTTAATATCCAAATAATTTTTAAAAGTCAATGCCATTGCAACCAATAATTAGTAAAAGAAAAAAAGTATGAGGGATCTCCCACTTCTTTTCCTTCTGAGCGTTAGTACTCTCAATAGTTTTTACCTATTCTTTGATAAACATTGGAAGTTCTTTCTTCCATCTTCAGAAGCAATATTTGGAGGTACCCATCCATTTGGGAAAGGTTAAACGATTTATGTTACATAAATGTAATGGGATATTATTGTGCTATGAGTAATGATTTAAACAATGGAGAAAGCAATGGTTTCATAGAAATTCAGAGAAACTTGTATGAATTAATATATGGTAAAGTGAGCTAAACTAGAACAATTTATATAATAACAATAGTACTAGGAAGAAAAACAACTTTCAAATACTAAAGAGCTCTGGCCAGCACTGACCAAGCACAATTCTTTAGAAAGCATCTTGAAACATGCTCTCCATGTTTTGATAGAGAGATGACAGATTCAGAATACAGATTGAGTGATCTATCTTTCTTTGGACATTGACAATGCAGAGATTTACTTTGCTTTAAAATGTATATTTTTATGAGTTCTATCTTTCTTTTTCATTGAAGAAAGGTAGGAAGGAGAGAGTGAGTAGGTTTAAGTTAATTAAAAAAATAAAATTAGCCTTAAAAAAGAAATAGAAGAAAGGCAGGTTTAAAGGAGGAATATGATAACTTCCATTCTGAACAAGTGAATCCTGATATTTAGGTAGAATATATCTGTAAGTGGAAATGAGCAGTAGGCAGTTATGAATATCAAAGTGTAGATCAACAGATAGTTTAGGTACAAATCTATAGATTTGAGAGTTATAAGTGACTTAAATTCTTTCTTTGATAAATCTCTCCATACACACAGCTACCACCTTGGCTCAAGTCACCATTACCTCTTACCTAGACTCATCTTCTTGACTCATGTTTCTTCTTATTGCAAGGCATCCTTCCTTCAGCTGCCCTTTCCTTCACATATCACTGATACTCAGTAAACAATGCTGTCTCCTTTCTACCTCCAAGTTCTTATGTAATCTTCTCTAAAAATATTTTCTATTTTATATCTTCCAATCACTTGACTATTACACTACATTTTATGATTTGCTGTTCTTACCGATAACATTCAATTTCCCATCTCTTTGTTCTATATGACTCCCATGCTCTTACTTGCCTAAACTCAGATTTCCATGATTACTTCACAACTAAGCTAAACTAAATGAAAATACCTTATTCTACAGGAGGCCTTTACTAGTATCCCCAACTGCTAATGCCTCACCTATCAAATTACTTTCTTTTCTTTTCTTTTTTTTTTTAGGCTGTTAGGTATACATTCATAAAGTTCTGGTTAGAAGGCAAACTTATATAGACTTAAATCTATATAAGGTCTTTCCTTAGAAACTTTCTATTTGTTTGAACCAGGGGAAATCAATTAACATTTCTTTTCCTTACACCTGCCTCCCAATGTTGTGCAGATAAAATAAAATAATATGTAAAGCATTTTCCAAATTTTAAATTTATATATGTAAATTTGTTTATTTATCATTATTACTCTGTATTTTAATTCTAAACTTATACCATAAAATGTTTTTCACAGAAAAATACAAAAATATTGAATTTGAAGCAGTAAATCTCTATAGCACTAATTTAAGAAAAAGGATATAATATTACACAATAATTTAAAATTTTTTCCTGCTTTTCTATGCCACTTGCTGAACTTCTATTCTTTTTGGTGTATTTTAAAAAGGTTTAATGACTTTCCTTTTGTTGACTTCATCATTGATAACCCTTCCCCTGTCTCCCTCAGGTTTCCTCAATTGAAAACCAAAAGAAAGAAAAACAATAATCTTGTAACACATAAATACAATCTAGAAAAACTACTTCCTAAGTGTATAACTGTGGACAAGTGGTGTCCTTCAATGAATTATTTCTTCTGGTTCTTCACTCTTCATTCTTCATCAGTTCACACCACTCAGAATTCTCTAAAAACATGTCTTTTATCAGTTTCCACAGTGTAACAATGTTCTGTTGCATTCATATATTGCAATTTATTCAACTTGTCTTCATCTGACTAAGGGGCAATCTAATCCCTTTCCTTCAATATAGTACAGTAAACTTTCTTTCCTTTTTCATTCTCCTTTCATTCTTTCCCTTTAGGATCAAGAAGCTTAATTTGTTTGTCACTATTCACTCCTCAGTGTTATTCTCCCTGAACCATATAAGTATATATGTACCATTTGTGTGTGTGTGTGTGTGTGTGTGTGTGTGTGTATATATATATATATATATATATATATATATATATATATATATATATATATATATATAAAATATGTACATATGTATGTAGATTTTCCCCTATTAAACTTTAAGCTCTTTGATCACAAAAACTGTGTTTTATAGCTTTAGTGCTAAGAATGCTGCTGTGTGCATAATAAGTGCTTAATAATAGTTGTTAATTAATTGATTCATTCAGGTAAGAATGTTCAAAGGAAAGAATAAAAGAAGAAGGAGAATGGATTTTGGGGAACCTATTACTTAACAGATCAGGATGAAGGGATTTAGCCAAGTAAGAAGACTGAGAAGTTTGAAAAAAGGATATAGATAAAATAAAGTTGATCAAAACTGTCAGAAAACTTAAAGAAGATGAGGATTGAAAAAAATTATTATGAATTTGGCAATTAGGATGTCAGTTAGCTTACTTTGGAGAGATTGATTAGAGTTATGGGATGAGAACCAAATTGTATGGGATGGATGAGGATATTGATAAATAAGTAGAAGCATTTGAAGATTACTGTTTCTAGAAATTTATCATTGAAGGTTTTTTACCTCCTTCCCCCCCCCCCCACCCCGAGGCTGGGGTTAAGTGACTTGCCCAGGGTCACACAGCTAGGAAGTGTTAAGTGTTTGAGACTAGATTTGAACTTGGGTCCTCCTGAATTCAGGGCTGGTGCTCCATCCACTGCTCCACCTAGCTGCCACCTAGCTGCCCCCTACCCTTTTTATTTTATTGTAGAATACAAAGCTGGGAATGTTTATAGGCAACAGAGAAAATGGCAATAGACAGGAAATAATTGATAATACTTGAAAGGTTGGGGATAAAGATAGATGATATGGATGATAGAGAAAAGAAAGGATATCAATCAAGTGAATAGATAAGTTTATCTAATGCCTGCAGAAAGAAGGGATAAATGAGGAATTAGGTTTTAAAAATATTGGGATAGAAAATAAAGGAGTTCTACTTACAGAGGGGACCCAGGCAGATACCTCATCATTTTCCACCTGATTTACAGGACTTTTCCATGCCCTTTCCATACCGCCTCAATCCACTGTTAAACTTCTTTTTGTGTATTGTCTTCCTTCATTAGATTTTGAACTCCTATAGCACAAGAACTATTTCTTCCCTTTGTATTTCTGTGCTTAACATGATGTCTGGAACATAATAGGCACTTAATAAACATTTTCATTTATTTAAATAAAAACGGATATTAACTGCTAAGAAAGGGGATATAGTGTAAGGGTGAGTATAAGAGTACCCTTAATAGAAACATGGAGTATTGCTGAAAATTAATCACATACAAAATTCTTGCCATGAAATTTGGTGAACCCAGTTTTGGTTCAGTTTTTAATGGATAGTATTTTGATAACAGATTTTAGAATTTCTTCCAGGTATGGTAGGTCTAAAAATGTAGCTGGCTGAAGTCTAATGGAATGGTAAAGAAGGAATGTGAGTTTAGGAAGTTGTTAAACCAGGAAATTGTTATTGGTGGGGAATTTAAGATTACTATTGAAATAACCAATAAGGATTAGTTAAAGTAGAGAAGAACATTCTAGGAGTTGGTAGATGATTATGATAAAAAAACAAATCTTGATAGAATTATAATTAGAGGAGAGGAATTTCAAAGTTATCTTGGCAGAATAAGAGTCTAAAATTGGCAAGGGAAAAGGAGAGAATAGCTTTTCTCCTTCTTTCTAGTCTATAAATTAGGGATCATTAAGGAAAGAGTTATCAAGCAATAATAGAGAAGATGATGAGAAATTTGGTGATGAACAAAGCTCTAAATTTAGACTTAGAAAAAAACCTGGAGTTCAATTCCATTTTCACCAGTTAACATGGCATAATCTTTCTGGCTCTAATTTATTCATCCAGATGATAAAACCTAAAGTATCAATTTTGCTGGAATATTTTGAGGAAAAGGTAAGATAAGGAAAATTTGAACATGCCAAATATTAAGTGAAAGCCAACTTGTTATTGAGATATTTGTTTAAAATTGACTCCTTTTTATGTACCTATTTGCTCTCAATTTCTATTTTTAACTGTCTCACTTATAGAACTTAAAAAATATCTTCTTATAATCTCGTTTTCCTTTAAAATATCTTATTTTTATTATTATATTTTATTTTAATGCCATACATATTTTGAATATAGTCTTTCCTTCCTTCCCTCTCCAATAAGTTATTCCTTATAACAAGGATTAAAAAAGAGGAAAAAATCAATCAATATAACCAACAGATTGAACATGTCTAATAGTACCTATGATATTTCATATCCATAGTTCCTCCCACTTCTGTGATGAAGGGAAAAAAAGTACATTTTTTTCAATTCTCCATTACTGAGGTTAGCCATTATAAATGCTTCTTCTTCTTTTAATCTTCTTATTTACAGCCTCACCTTACTTTCAAGTTAGATGAAGTAGACATAATGCTCATCACTAAATGCCATAGGGCAGCTTGGAGGAGGCTTTAAACAGTTCACCCAGAAAACAAAACAAAACAAAACAAAAAACTTATATGTAGGAATCAAGGCAGACCTACAGGATTAGGCAAAGGCACATAGGGACATTAATGTTAAAGTGAGTTGAAAACAAATCAGGCCATGGGGGAATAAAAAGGACTAGTGAAATGGATGTAATTATTAAAAAAAAAATCCATGCTCATTTCTAAGTCTGACTGTTTATAGATGTGAAAGTAAGGGAAGAGAGTAGAAATCTATATGACAGGCAGATGGTAGTTCAGTTGGACAGATATTGAAAATGTAGAATATTCAACTGTATATGGGGAAATATTTCCCTAACTTTGATTATTGGAAAGACTCAGATGGGGGAGGAGAGAATATGATCATATTTAATGGAACTTTGCTATAAGATTAAAAAAAAAATCACCAATTTGAGGACAAGATTGGAACTCACTTAGGAAAAAGGACTAAGATTAATACTGAGGTGGGTGGTAAACGTGCTAACTTAGGGTTCCTTTTATATCTCCTTACCCAGGAATAAGTACTGCACCCATATCTTCAAGCAATGCTGAACAGCAAGGTTGTTAGTGATGGGAATTGTTGGTAGTCATTATTGACTCTGCTTATGAAAATAAGAGTTCAGGGGCAGTGAACCAATTAGATCATAAAATATGTTTTAAAAAGAGGAGAGTCAGAAAAGTGGGGGGAAATCAAGGAAAAAGAATAACTTTTATTTTAACTTTTAATCATATAAGTAATGAAATATTAATAACCAAATTATAACCAACAGGTGGGCAACTCCCTCAGGAGGGCCAGCACATCCTTCTATCTTCAGGTACCCTTCGGATTGCCCATGTAGCAGAGCACGATCAAGGCCAGTATGAATGTCAGGCTGTCAGTTCTTTGGGAGTGAAGAGAGTGATTGTCCATCTAACTGTACACCGCAAAGGTACTTCTCTATTATTCTAATTTCATCTATTATACTAAAATAAATGAATAAAAAAGCAATTATTAAACACTTACTGTGTGCAAAGCCTTGTGCTAGCCACTGAGGATTCTGATACAGAAAAAAGCCTGTTCCTTCCTTGAGAGTCTTTTAATAAGGTTGGTTAGAGTTAAAAGATGAAAGTAGTATGGTGATTGGTATAACACAATTTTAATCAAACTAAGATGCAAACTTAAAAGAGACCAGAATCCCTGGGGAAAGGCAAAGGAGGGTTCCTGTGTAACCTGTATTCTGTTTTCTATCAGGAGGGTTCATTTCTCAGTTTTTAAAAACAATTTCTAGGGTAGAAGGATATATAAATGAATAACTTGCTTCTCTATGTAACTCCTTTTTAAATCTCTAAGTTTCATTACATTAGTTCATTTGTTACAAGTTATCCATATAAAAACCATCTGAAATATGACATAGAATGAATGGATATTTGATGAATCATTTTACCTAGGATAATGCTTAGCAAGAAATCTTTTAAAACTAATAGAATGTGTCTTCTCTAAGCCAGAATTGAGTGCTGTCTTTCACATTCAGACTTATTAAGAATGAAGTGCTGATGCTTTTAACATTCAGATAAATTTCTGATTAATTGTATTAAAATCTATATTTTTGTTATGTACTTATAGCGAATATCCTGGAACAAGGCAATAATATTTATCTTGATTTCATAGTTCCATTAGAGGTATGAAAGTAAAAAGAGCCTCTTGTGCATTTTTTAAAAGATAATTTATATATTAAGATAGGGACTAGACCTGGAATTTCATTAATTTGGTAGATCCCGGTTAAGGAAACTTCTACTACCAATGCACAGAATCACCTGTTTTGTAAATGATAGTCTCAGAGAGTTGCATAGAATATGAAGAAGTTAAGTATATTGCTGAGGAAATTGAGGTTAAATGACTTGCCCAGGGTCACACAACTAGGAAGTGTTAAGTGTCTGAGATTAGATTTGAACTCTAGGCTGGTACTCTATCCACTGCACCACCTAGCTGCCTCTGTGTATTCATATTTGAAAATGAGGAAAGCAAGTAGTCAAGAGCAAACTATAACCTATAGGATGTAAAGTTGTTAAAAAGATAAAATATAAAGCTGATTTAGAAAATAAAATAATATAGGTATATTGATAACCATACACATATATGCATATTCATACACAAGATTATGTGTATAAATAGCCAAATGCTCTGTTCTAATCAATTACTCCCTGGAGTTTCATGCCTCTTTTTGATTGATACTCCATAAAAAGGGATGAAAAAAACTTTGACTAACTAAAAGGGGTAGAAATGAGAAACTATGGAAAATTAGGAAAGCAAAGGAAGATGAATGCATGTAAAGGGATAATAATGAGGCAGTTCTGTTCCTGTTTGATCATTCTAAGGTGAATTTATTAGTTTGAAATATACAGCAGTTCTACCTATAAGGACAAAATTACTCAAGTGATGGGATGTTCTCAACTTCATTTGCTCAGTGGAGAAAAAAAGGTTATACAATTGGTTTTCAGTACACAAAGGAATAAGAACAGCATAGCTTGTGGGTGTTTTGCTACTAAAATATGACAGATAAAGTATAGATGCTTGATGAATCTCTACTCAATATACTGCATTGCAAAGAAGAGTTTGTTAAGACTGATGAACCTAGTATCTATTTCCATAGAGATCTGTCTCTAGATGGAGTTAGGCTTTTTGGCTTTTATTTGTTATGTGCTATTATAGAGATCCATCTATAGATAGAGTGTAGCTTTCAGTTTTTCAATAAGATTATTGCAGTTTTTCATCTTTTAAGTTGCTGTGATGATATTCATTTTTAATCCAGATGATCTCAATTCTTCAAATTCCAAATTATACTCATTTGTTGTTCTGAAATAACAAACGGTGTACTAAAAAGCAAATAGGAAAGATCCTTTCACTCCTAGGTAGTAAATTTATTACATGGGTTTCAATGTCAGCCAGGTAGTGAGCAATATTTGATATAAGGACATTTTATTAAAATTCTTATAGTCATCATTCTCATTCTTGTTGACTTGATATTTACTATTAGAGTTATATAATTGATCCATTTGCTAACCTCCACCATGGATTATAAGAAAGTGTATATTCTATTTTGTCATCACATATCTTATATATTTAAACTATACTACAGAACAGAATTCTGTGATCTAAAATATATAAAGGTTATCAGATTTTCAAAAGTTTGAAAATTCTTCGTAGGCAGCTAATAAGCAGAGCCTACCCTAAAGAAAGAAAATGTTTATTTAGAAATGACTTTCAGTGTTTATCAAATTAAGAGATATGAGTGAGGACAGGGCCCTAGAGTCTATTTCCAAATGTTAAACTGGTTCAGTCATATTAAGGTTTATTAAATTCTTCTCCTGTGCCAGGCACTGTGCTAAGTGCTGGGAATACAAAAAAGACAAAAGATAGTCTTTTGGACTCAATGGAGTTTACAATCTAATTGGAGAGATAGCATACAAATAAATATATATGAAGTAAGCTATGCAGTATATAGGACAAACGTGAAATAATAAAAAGAGGGAAGACACTGAAATTAAGAGAGTTGGGTAGTTCTTACAGGAGAAGTTAATTGGTATTTAGAGGAAACCAGGGGATTCAATATTTAGAGCAGAGGAGGAAGAGGAAACAGAGAAAATATCTGCAACTGAAAGATGAGTGTCACTTGAAAGATGAGTATCATGTTCATGGAACAACAAGTAGGCTAATGTCACTGGATCAAAGAATATATTTTGGGGAGTAAAATGGAAGAATAATGGAAAAGTAGAAGGAGATTGGGTTATGAAGGGCTTTGAAAGCCATACAGAGCATTTTGTATTTGCTCCTGGAGACATTAGAGAAACATTGTAATTTATTATCACTTGCTGAGTGATGTGATTAGACATATGTTTTAGGATCATTTAAGTGATTAAATATTTATGCATCAATATTTAAATGAATTTATGATATTATTGATGTTAGTGCTCCCTCCAGTGGTACCTATTTCAACTGATGCATGCTTTCTCATCTTGTCCATGTTTTTCCCCTAAATTCTATAAAGATTTACCTAAAATGCTAGATTCTTTCAACATTTCATGGGTACCAGCATATTATTTAATCTGTCTGTTATGGCTAATCCTTACTATATAGTTATCATTATCATCATAGCCATAGATAATGTTTATATAGTACTTTAAACCTTGTAGAGTGCTTCATAGATATTATCACTTTTGAACAGCCTACATCTTTTTTTTTCAACTACACCTTTCCCAGGTGACATATTTTATGACATTTTGTATACATGAAGGTATCATTGATTCTGTGCCCTCTCATATTTTTTCTCCATTGCCCTTGGAATTACCCATAATTTTCACTGGTTAGGTTCTTCAGGTGATCTGGTTTACTAAAGATACTGTGTTGATTGCATTATATAATTTCTTCAATGAATTTCATGATTGCTCAAAAGAGATAAATTTATATTTCATAGAGGAAGACCAAATGAAGAAAGAATCCTAGAATTATCATAAATTATGCATAGAAGTGGATGGGCAATCTATCTTGGACTATTTTTGTTGATAGGCAGTAAAAAGGGCCTAGAGTTAGCTAAAAGGAAGAAAGAAGTATGGATTCCATTTATAAAATTATATAGTCCTTTCATTGATTTTATGCTTCTTTATAAAAGAAAACTCATCTTTTAACATGTCTTCTATTTATGTTAGGAAATTCATTTTAGGAAACCATAATAACCAACTAATTACTATTGGTCAATAATTATTAAATGATTAATTATGTTGAAAGTTGAACTGGTTGAAATTATTATATAATAATTGATATTTATATTTAAAATACTTCAACATTTCTCATACTCATTCCCTTCTTTTCACTCATATAGTCAACTGTTTATTTGATGTCCTCATCCTCTCTTATCTTGGTTACAATAAGAACCATTAGCCTGACTTAAGACATTTGAAGTGATATTTTTATCCTCTTTAAGTATGAAAGGACAGCAACATAATATAAAGCTCTTCACAAACTAGAGCCATTGAAATGTTTTGGTCTTTTCCCTTTTACTTCCCTTGTATACTCTCTCTTTGTCTCTCTCTGCTTCTCTCTCTGTCTCTGTCTCTGTCTCTCTGTCTCTCTCCATATATATATCAGCCAAAATGGACTTATTTTCAATTTCCTATTTCCCAACTCAATGTATTTTTTAAATCTCCCCCTATATTTAAAACGTGTTCATGCCTCATCTTTTAAATCTTTAAAATCATTTGTTAAAATTCTTTTCCTTTCTTCAAAGCTTATTTTAGGTATTTTCTCTTTTAAAAAGTCTTCCTTGGTCTTTCCAGTTCAAAAATGTTTAGCCTCTGTGAATTTAGTTAAAACACTTTTGAGCTCTCATCTGCTACTCTCAGATTTTATCTTATATTATATAATGCCATATTCCTTCTAATAAGGTGAAAACTCTTTGAAGGTAGGGCTTATTAATTTTTTTTTTTTTCTTTTATCCTTAGAGACTAGCACAGAGCTTTGGACACAGTATTTAATGAATATTGGTATAATTGAATTGAATAACTTATAGTTGTATAACATTTAATAACATAGACATATTTCATTTGAAGATACAGCTATAAACCAGAGATGATTTTTTGCTATCTCATTCTCACCTTTTTGATCATCTTTTCTAATAGCCTACACACTAGAGACTTCTCTCTCATTTTGTTTAATTTATGGGATTATTTGTATATATGGTATTAGTTGTTTCTTACTTTTATTACATGACATATAGTTTCCACAATTTCTCTCTTTCTTTTTTCTTTTGGAATCTGAATTATATTTATCTTTAAATCTCTAGTTTCTTTTATTTTCTCACCTTAAAAAACTCATAATTGGAAAAACTTCATCATTTTGCAAGATGTTGTCAACCTTGTTCTTTCACCTCATTACCACTCTCTATTCCTTATGTGCCCTGGACTTAATTAAAATCTCATTTAAACATATTTGTTCTACACTTTACAGTATTACTATCTTTTTTTCTCTAATTTATGAAGGTTTTATCACTACTATTACTACTGGACTAATATTTGTTTCTTGACTTTCCCTCTAAACATAACCATAACAAGATTCATTTGGTATTCTTAGTGTGTTTCAAAAAACTGTTACAATTTGAGAACTAGTCTTACTGATGTTATTTTATATCCTTTTTTATTTTTAATATGGATAATATGACACATTTTCATATTTTTATATTATATTATATTACATATATATTTTCTTTTTTATTAAAACTTTTTTATTTTCAAAACATATGCATAGATAATTTTCAATGTTCACCCTTGCAAAATTTTGTGTTCCAAATTTTTCTCCCTCCCTTTCCTCCCACCCCTTCACTTAGGCAGCAAATGATCCAATATATGTTAAACATGTGCAATTTTTCTATATGTATTTCCACAATTATCATGCTGCATAAGAAAAATCAGATCAAATAGGAAAAAAAATGAGAAAGAAAACAAAATGTAAGCAGACAACAACAAAAAAGAGTGAAAACACTGTGTTTTGATCCATATTTAATCCCGTTACTCAGTCCTTTTTCTCAGTTTAGATGGCTCTCTTCATCATAAGAGTATCGGAACTAGCTGAATTACCTGGCTGTTGAGAATGGCCATGCCCATCAGAATTGATCATTATATAATCTTGCTCTGTACAATGTTCTCTTGGTTCTACTCACTTCATTTACCGTCAGTTCATATAAGTCTCTGCAGACCTCTCTGAAATCATCTTTCTGATCATTTCTTATGGAACAAAAATATTCTGTAACATTCATATGCCATAATTTATTCAGCCACTCTCCAATTGATGGACATCCACTCAGTTTCCAGTTCCTTGCCACTACAAAAAGGGTTGCTACAAATATTTTTTCACAGGTGGGTCTTTTTTGGATACAGGCCCAGTAGAGACACTGTTTGATCAAAGGGTAGACACAGTTTGATAATCCTTTGGGCATAGTTTCATATCACTCTCCAGAAGGCTTGGATTGGTTCCCAACTCCACCAACAATGTATTAGTGTCTCAGTTTTTCCACATCCCTTCCTATATTTATCATTATCTTTTCCTATCATCTTAGCCAATCTGAGAGGTATGAGATGGTGTCTTAATTTATATCTCTCTAATCAAGAGTGATTTAGAGGGGTTTTTCCCCATATTACTAGAAATTATTTTAATTTATTCATCTGAAAATTGTTTGTTCATATCCTTTAACCACTTATCATTTGATGAATAATTTGTATTCTTATAAATTTGCATCAATTTTCTATGTATTTTTGAAATGAGGCATTTATTAGAACCCTTAATGTACAATTTTTTCCTAGTTTTACTGCTTCCCTTCTAATCTTGTCTGCATTGGTTTTATTTGTACAAAATATATTTAACTTAATATAATCAAAATTTTCCATTTTGTATTACATAATGTACTTTAGTTCTTCTTTGGCCACAAACTCTTTCCTTCTCCACAGATCTGAGAGATTGAGTATCCTTTGTTCTTCTAATTTGCTTATATGTAAGTATTACTCTTTATGTCTAAATCATGAGCCTATTTTGATCTTATCTTGGTACAGGGTGTTAGGTATGGGTCAATGCCTAGTTTCTGTCATCCTAATTTCCAATTTGCCCAGCAATTTTTTGTCAAATAGTGACTTCTTGTCTCAGAAAATGGGGTCTTTGGATTTATCAAGTACTAGATTAATACAGTCAGTGACTATTGTGTCTTGTGAACCTAATTTATTCTCCTGACTGAGGAGACAAATGGACATGCTCCATTTGGTCACTGGGTCCTGAATGACTCAGATTAAATGTAAATAGCAGTTATTTCTTCTTGGCCTGAAATGCTAAGAGAATTCTCCTCTCAGATTCATTCATTCATTTATTTAGATTTGTGTGTGTGTGTGTATGTGTGTTTACAAGGTAAAAGAGGAGATTATTTGCCTTAATTGCTCCTAACCTTATTCACTGAATGGGTGAGGCCTCTGTCAGACTGAGACCCATTGAAAACCATAGCTTAAAAAGGCCAAGGTCTCCCATTGCATCCAGGGCCATCTCCAGTCATCTTGATCTGTATCTGATCACTTGACCCAAATGGGTCTGAAAGGGAAAGTGAGGCAGGTGATCTTCATCCAGCCCTCCCTCACTTAATTCCAATTCACTTGCATATCATGGCATTATCTCCCTGAAGTCTTGGTCTTCTTCAAGAACAAAAGACAAGCATCATTTATCATCCAGATGACAGAGTGGATAGAATGCTGCTCATGGAGTCAAGAAGACCTGAATTTAAATTCAATCTCAAACTTGCTACCTGTGTGAACTTGGGAAAATCACTTTACCACTATGTGCCTGTTTTTTGTTTTTTGTTTTTTGGTTACAGGTGAGAAACCTGTAAAATGTAAGTAATAACAGCATGTAGCTCCCAGGGTTGTTGTAAGAACTAAATGTCATGCTACATATAAAATACTTAGCACTGTTCCTAGTGCCTATACATAACTATACATAACTATATTAATGTTAGTTATTATTTCTTTGATACAAATCCAATAATCAAAATATATAGGGCAAAAACATAATAATATCAAGAGTAGCCAAAGTATATGGATAACTAAGTTGCAAAATATAATGCAAACTTAATAATCATAAGATGATAAGATGGTGATGAGGAATTAATAAAAGATAATGAAAATTTATAATGCAAATAAAAGAACTAAAATTTTACCTTTTAGGGCTGCACATATCTTTTGATCCAGCAGGGTCTCTACGTCCAGAGAGAAGATTGTAGAGACTGAATAGGGATCATAACATAGTTTTTTCACCTTTTTTGTTGTTGTTTGCTTGAATTTTTGTTTTCTTTCTTATTTTTTCCCTCTGTGATCTTATTTCCTTGTGCAACATGATAAATGTGGAAATATATGCAGAAGAATTATACATGTTTAACATATATTGGATTACTTGGTGTCTAGGGAAGGGAATGGGGAAAGGAAGGGAGAAAATTTTGGAACACAAGTTTCTGCAAGAGTGAATGTAGAAAACTATTTTTGCATATATTTTGAAAATAAAAAGCTATTTTTAAAATTACCTTTTATCTATTACATTGCCAAATATTACAAAATATGAGATTAATTGATGGCTAGATTGTAGAGAAACAGGCACATACAGATTGTTGGTGGAACTATGAAATGACTCGGTCATTATGAGAAACAATTGAAATTATGCATAAAAGTCACTTAACTATTCATATACTTTGGGACCATTCAATGTCCCAAATATATGAAAAAAATTTTATAGCAGGAGTCCTTATGACAACCCAAAACAAAACAAATTGTGTGCTTTATGTGATTTATGAATGAAATAGAATGTTATTATTGCATAAGAAATGATAAATATGAGGATTTTGAGAAATACTAGAAAAATATGAATTAATAAAGGATGAAGAGATTGGGTCAAGAGAACTGTGTCTGCAAAGACTACCATAATTCAATGAACTGAAAACAGAACTATATTGCTACCAAAGTCAGATTAATTGCCATGACATGATCCCAGAGTCAGGGTTAGAAGGATGAAGATAATATGGAGAAGCAGCAGAGCAGCATGGTACAATGGAAAGGATGGAGAGAGCCTGGTATTGAATTCTGCCTCTAATTCTTACTGTTTGTATACCTTTAGAAAATATACTTACCTTATCAATAAAAAGAGGATTTAATTAAATGATCTCTGAGGTCCCTTCTGGCTAGGTCTGTATAGTCATGAATATATGCGTCTCCTCTGGAGAAAAATGCAACATTACAGGTGTGTAATGTCACATTTACTGGGCAGCTAATAGACAGAGAGCTGACCTGGAGTCAGTTGAGTTCAAATGCAGGCTCAGACACATAGAAGCTAGGTGACTTTGGACAAGTCACTTAATCTGTTTGCTTCAGTTTTCTCACGTTCAAAGTGGGGATGATATTAGAATCTGCCTCCCAGAACTATTTTGAGGCGCAAATGATATAATAGTTGTAAAATGCTTATGATAGTTCCTAGTACATAGTGTATATGTATATACAATTATATAAATGTTTCCTATTATTATTATTATTATTACTTCTACTGTCTGATATTTTTGCTTTATATATTGAGTTTTACTCAAATTTATCTGTTACAATAGAGGATTCAATGGGAGTATATAATGAGAAATGATTCTAATAAAAGTTAATAATTATAAAATAAATGATGAAAATGCATATGTAATTATTTTTATTCCTTTCAGTGCATAGAGTAATAAAGCTGAACTCAGAAAATATTGAATTTAATTTTGTCCTTAGAAAGTTACTTCTTACTTAGATTCTGTCTGACTTGGGGCAGCTAGATGATTCAGTGGATAGACCATGGACCTTGGAGTCAGAAGAAGGAGTTCAAATGCAGTCTCAGACACTTCATACTTAATAGCTGTGGGATCCTGGCCAAGTTACTTACCCCCGTTTGTCTCACAAAATAACAACAAAATTTTATCTGACTCAAGTTTCCTCATCTGTTAAATAGGGATAATAATAACTATTATTATCATTATTATCTCCCAGGACTGTGATGAAAATTAAAATGATATAGTATTTGTAAAATTCTTTATAAACCTTAAAATGCTATGTAAAAAATAAAACAGCTATTATTATGAAATTTAGGTTAATGTCATTGCCTTCTTCCAAGATTATCATCGATTTTATATAATTTACAGGTAATTTCTTATTATTCAGATTCCATTGATTTCTTCAAGTCTTTTGAGGGAGAAAAAGAATCAGTAATATGAGAGAAAAATTCTGCTATACACTTAAGGAAACATTTAAGGACAAATTAACATTTGTCAGGGGAGTTTCAATCTCTCGCCTGTACTATGGGTCAGTTTTCTGACAATATTAGAGATGCCTCATAAATATTTTGCATTTGACCTTTTATTCATATCCAAATGTTTTCTATTGTTTTAAACTCACAGTTTAATTTATCCAGATCGGAACTTCTTGACATCATGTTTCTTTTTTTCCTCTTCTGTTGCCTATACTTAGATTAGTTTCTTGTCATCTTTATCATATATCACTCCTTTTCATACACCCTTCAATTCTACCAAATTGACATTTTTGTTATTCTCACACCATTTTTCATCTCTGTGTTTTCATGACTCCATGCTGGAATACATTTCCTTCTCATCTCTCCAACCTAAAATCTCTTATTTACTTCAAAGTTCTGCTCACATGAAACCTCCTACACGAACCTTCCCCCTATCCAAAGTATTAATGCCCTTACAAAGTTAGATTGTATTTATTTTGTATATATACACATATCTGTCTATCTAAACCTATATTTTTCTCTCTAGTCATCTAGTTTCCTCATAGAGAACAAAAGCTTTTTTGAGGGCAGGGATTGATTCATGTATATATATTTATCCCCAGAATTTTGTTGTTGTTTAGTCATTTTCAGGCATGTCTACTTCTCTGAGATTCCTTTTGGGGTTTTCTTGGCAGAAATACTAGACTGGTTTGCCATTTTCTTCTCCAGCTCATTTTTCAGGTGAAGAAACTGAGCTAAACAATCGACTTGCCCAGGATCATATAGGTAGTAAATGTCTGAGATCAGTCACTATACTTCTTAACTACCCTGTATAGCACATAGTAGAATTAAAAATAGGCTCAAGAGAATGAATAATTTGATTTTTAGAAAGTTGTATGTGCAATTACATTGCCTTACACCAATTATGAATTCCATACTAATGAATAGCAATGACATCTAAGAAATCATGTTTATCTACTTGCAAGAAGCAAACATGCAAGACACATTCCTTTCAAAGATCCTTTTGGTTTGGTTTTACAAGCCAGGGTAAGGACTACTAAATTAAATTTGTTTACATGGAGAATTTATTATGCCTTAGTATGAAGTCCATTTTCCTTTTGCAATGGAAGAAGACCTGTTTTTCTTGCCAAGTAATTAATTTTTCAAACACTTAAGTCAATATTAACCAATATAGTATCCAGTAAAGCGTGGTTTGATTTGGCTAGCCACTATGGAGAGAGATGATTGATGTGAAGTTATTTTCATTTGTTTATTTGTATTTTTGGCAGTGCTTCCTGTGTTTACTCAGCTACCTCAGGATACAAGTGTAGAGGTTGGGAAGAATGTAAACATTTCATGTGGTGCTCAAGGAGAACCTCAACCGGTAATTACTTGGAATAAGGTAAAGAAACTTTTGGAAGGTAAATTTTTAAAAGGTAAAGATTGTACTAAAGCAAAGCTACAGAAATAGTGATTTTCAGATTGACTTATTACCGCTCTCCTTTTCACCTACAGAAGTGGCAGCTTCTTATCATATAGAAGCCAACTGTTTCCTCTATCATCATTTTTTAAAAACAGATATTTCAGTTGGTATCTGATTTTGTTTCACAACTTCTCACAAATGATGTCCCTTCATTATTTAGCTGACAGGGAAAATCTGTTTGACCGACTATAGTTCAATCCTTCTAAGAAAGTTATTTATACTATATTAAACCCTGGATATGATGCAACAACAAAATGATCAGACCCAGACTTTCACAAGCACCCAATTTAATTCCAATTTCTCAAAAAATGTATCACCATGAAACAGAGAATAAAATCTCACAATGAGATTTTGTTGTTATTATTCAATTGTTTTAGTTATGTCCTACTCTTTATTACCCCTTTTGGAGTTTGCTTGAAAAAGATAATGCCATTTTCTTCTCCAGCTCATTTTGCAGATGAGAAAACTGAGATGAATAGGGTTAAGTGACTTGGCTAGGGTTATATAGCTGGGAAATGTCTGAGGTCAAATTTGAAAACAGGAAAGATGGGTTCTTCCAACATCAGGCTTGGGACTAAATCCACTGTGCCCATAATAGAGACCCCTACTCACCATCACCTAATTTGATCCCTTTTATTTCAAACATTCATTTCAGAGACAATCCATGGTTCTGAAATACTAACACAAAATTAAATTCGTTCTCAGTTCTTTATCTTTCTTTATAACTGATAACAGTATCCTAAATTAAGATGATTTATGTATACATATACAAGAAATTAGTTAACACTTATTGCTGCATGATTTTCCTGTTTCCTTTCTTGTTTCAGTTGTCATATTCAGACTATTAGCTTTGAGCCACTCCTTCTTGAGGTAATTTTCCTCTTTATAGAAATTTATAGGAATAATATTTTCTTTTTTTTTTTTTTTTTTTTTTTTTTTTTAAATTATATATATATATATATATATATTTTATAATATTATCCCTTGTATTCATTTTTCCAATTTACCCCCCCTCCCTCTATTCCCTCCCCCCGACGACAGGAAATACCATACATTTTACATGTGTTACAATATAGTCTAGGTACAATACATGTGTGCGAATATCACTTTCTTGTTGCACAATAAACATTAGAATCCGAAGGTACATGCAACCTGGGCAGACAGATATTAGTGCTAACAATTTTCATTCCCCTCCCAGTGTTTCTTCTCTGGGTGCAGCTACCTCTGTCCATCATTGATCAACTGGAAGTGAGTTGGATCTTCTTTATGTTGAAGATTTCCACTTCCATCAGAATACATCCTCATACAGCATTGTTGTTGAAGTGTACAGTGATCTTCTGGTTCTGCTCATTTCACTCAGCATCAGTTGATTTAAGTCTCTCCAGGCCTCTCTATATTCCTCCTGCTGGTCATTTCTTACCGAGCAATAATATTCCATAACCTTCATATACCACAATTTACCCAACCATTCTCCAACTGATGGACATCCATTCATCCTCCAGTTTCTAGCTACAACAAAAAGAGCTGCCACAAACATTTTGGCACATATATGTCTCTTTCCGCTCTTTAGTATTTCTTTGGGATATAATCCCAGTAGTAGCGCTGCTGGGTCAAAGGGTATGCACAGTTTGATAACTTTTTGGGCATAATTCCAGATTGCTCTCCAGAATGGCTGGATTCTTTCACAACTCCACCAGCAATGTATTAGTGTCCCAGTTTCCCCACATCCCCTCCAACATTTGTCATTATTTGTTCCTGTCATCTTAGCCAATCTGACAGGTGTGTAGTGGTATCTCAGAGTGGTCTTAATTTGCATTTCTCTGATCAGTAGTGATTTGGAACACTCTTTCATGTGAGTGGATATAGTTTCAATTTCTTCCTCTGAGAATTGTCTGTTCATATCCTTTGACCATTTATCAATTGGAGAATGGTTCGGTTTCTTATAAATTTGGGTCAGTTCTCTATATATTTTGGAAATGAGACCTTTGTCAGAACCTTTGTTTTTAAAAATATTTTCCCAATTTGTTACTTCCCTTCTAATCTTGTTTGCATTAGTATTATTTGTACAGAAACTTTTTAGTTTGATGTAATCAAAATCTTCTATTTTGTGATCAATAATGATCTCTAGTTCTCCTCTGGTCATAAATTCCTTCCTCCTCCACAAGTCTGAGAGGTAGATTATCCTCTGTTCCTCTAATCTATTTATTATCTCCCTCTTTATGCCTAAATCATGGACCCATTTTGATCTTATCTTGGTATATGGTGTTAAGTGTGGATCCATATCTAATTTCTGCCATACTAATTTCCAGTTTTCCCAACAGTTTTTTCCGAATAATGAATTTTTATCCCTAATGTTGGAATCTTTGGGTTTGTCAAAGATTAGATTGCTATAGATGTACCCTTTTTTGTCCTTTGTATCTAATCTGTTCCACTGATCTACCGGTCTATTTCGTAGCCAATACCAAATGGTTTTGGTGACTGCTGCTATATAATATAGCTTTAGATCAGGTACACTTAGACCACCTTCCTCTGAGTTTTTTTTCATTAGTTCCCTTGCAATTCTTGACCTTTTATTCTTCCATATGAATTTTGTTGTTATTTTTTCTAGGTCATTAAAATAGTTTCTTGGGAGTCTGATTGGTATAGCACTAAATAAACAGATTAGTTTGGGGAGTATTGTCATCTTTATTATATTCGCTCGGCCTATCCAAGAGCACTGAATGTCTTTCCAATTATTTAAATCTGATTTTATTTTTGTGGCAAGTGTTTTGTAATTTTTCTCATATAATTCCTGACTTTTCTTTGGTAGATGGATTCCCAAATATTTTATACTCTCAACATTTGTTTGGAATGGAATTTCTCTTTGTATCTCTTGCTGTTGCATTTTGTTAGTGATATATAAAAATGCCGAGGATTTATGTGGATTTATTTTGTATCCTGCCACTTTGCTGAAATTTTGAATTATTTCTAGTAGTTTTTTAGCAGAGTCTTTGGGGTTCTCTAAGTATACCATCATGTCATCTGCAAAAAGTGATAGTTTGATTTCCTCATTTCCTACTCTAATTCCTTGAATCTCTTTCTCGGCTCTTATTGCCGAGGCTAGCGTTTCTAGTACTATATTGAATAGTAATGGTGATAGTGGGCAACCTTGTTTCATTCCTGATCTTACTGGGAAAGGTTGCAGTTTATTTCTATTGCATATTATGCTTACTGACGGTCTTAAATATATACTCCTGATTATTCTA